>NW_028123260.1:0-283649 GCF_965194805.1 Balaenoptera borealis
CGGAACGGGAGGTTACAGGTGCTGATTCTCCAAGGAGGGAGATTGCTAGTAAAGCGGCTGGAATGGCGAACCCGAGCACAAGGAGATGAGAAATGAGGTGCGTTTTAGAAACCTTTCCCGATCACACGGTGTACCACCTTCTGGGTTTCTCATGCATGTTTTCGAGGTAGGAAGATGCCCTTGAACCTGGAGATTTGGGACCCATGGGATGGGTAACAGGCAGTATTACTTTAAAGGCTCTGCGTTTGCTCCCCCAACCTCACCAAACCTCTCAGCCCCGAGAGTGTCCACCCTTATGTCTCATCCAGCTGTGGGTCTAGATATGGTCAATCCAGGTTGCATCACAGCCCCTGAACGAATTTTGTAAGAATTTCTCTCTCTTTCACTGTCTGTGTTTCACAGGTTTTTAAAAGTAATTTATTTTTATAATGGGGTTTAGCTGCTTTTCACGGCTGTGTTTCTGCCGCTTTACAGCCACTTGACTCACTTCCAGAGAGATATCAATACATAGGTTTTAAGATTCTTACTAGTCAGATATATTCTTGTGCGGTGAATAGGGGGTGTGGAGTCCAGTTCACTGAGCAAGGAGTAGGTCTTTCTATTACATATTGGGTTTATGGAACGGTATCTGAGCTCATTTGAAACCCTTGTTTTATGCATCACCCCACCCCACCTTTCCCGTTAAGCAGCCATAGTGTGTTTTGTAAACTTGTGACTCTGTTCTGTTTTGTAATTCAGTTCAAGTGTAGCGGTTTTTACATTCCCTCTATAAGTGATAGCTTATGATAAGTGTCTTTTTCTGTGTGACTTATTTCACTTAGAATCGTCGTAGCTAAAGCCACTCATCATGCTGCTACTAGCCTTATGACATTGATTTCATGGCTGAGTGATATTCCATTGTACATAAGGACCACCACTTCTTTATCCATTTTTCTCTTTCCTGGGATATTTGAGGTGTCATGAAGTGGAGGTTCTTGTCAAAAGAGCAGCCCTAAACTTTGGGGTGCCTGTGTCTTGCTGATTTTTAGTTTTCCCAATTTATACGCCCATGAGTGGAAGTGCCCTATGCGCTCTAAGCTGTGTTTTTTCGATGTTTCAGGACACACCGTACCCTTCTCCAGAGTGGCTGTTGGCAATTTACATCCCGCCCATCAGCGTAGCAAGGCTCCCATTTCTCCATGGCCTGTCCTGCATTTCTGGTTTTGACAGTTTTTTTCCGCATGGCCCTTTTGACCGATGGGAAGCGAGACTTCTTTGTAGCGCTGATTTGCCTTTCCAGGTTGCTTGGTTGGCCAAAAAGGGCGTATGCGTTTTTTCCTGAATATATTCAGGAAAAAACGCATACGCCCTTTTTGGCCAAGGGCATCATTGTCGACGTTTTGCCGCTTTTCATGTGCTTTAAAGGCGATTCGAATCGACCTCCTGAAATCTGTTTCCTGCAATTCTGCCTTGCTTTCAGATCCTCTTCGTTGCCTTCCCTCAATATATTTGTGGACGAGAGTTATCATTTATAACTCTGCAGGTTTGTGAATTGCAGTGCCCCTGAGCTCCATTTTTCAACTCGCTTTTTTGGGAGCTGGCCGCAAAAGCGCAGGATTGCCTCAGGCCCTATTCTGCTTCCGGGCGGCAGGCTGAGCCTGTGGTTAATTCTTCTTCCTGATGCGAAAATAGAGTGACCTGTGCCTGTCCCAACACCTAGAGCTAGTCTCTCATTGGCTCCCCCTCTTCCCGTTCATCCTCAGGACAAATTGCAAGCTGTACGGAACGGGAGGTTACAGGTGCTGATTCTCCAAGGAGGGAGATTGCTAGTAAAGCGGCTGGAATGGCGAACCCGAGCACAAGGAGATGAGAAATGAGGTGCGTTTTAGAAACCTTTCCCGATCACACGGTGTACCACCTTCTGGGTTTCTCATGCATGTTTTCGAGGTAGGAAGATGCCCTTGAACCTGGAGATTTGGGACCCATGGGATGGGTAACAGGCAGTATTACTTTAAAGGCTCTGCGTTTGCTCCCCCAACCTCACCAAACCTCTCAGCCCCGAGAGTGTCCACCTTTATGTCTCATCCAGCTGTGGGTCTAGATATGGTCAATCCAGGTTGCATCACAGCCCCTGAACGAATTTTGTAAGAATTTCTCTCTCTTTCACTGTCTGTGTTTCACGGGTTTTTAAAAGTAATTTATTTTTATAATGGGGTTTAGCTGCTTTTCACGGCTGTGTTTCTGCCGCTTTACACCCACTTGACTCACTTCCAGAGAGATATCAATACATAGGTTTTAAGATTCTTACTAGTCAGATATATTCTTGTGCGGTGAATAGGGGGTGTGGAGTCCAGTTCACTGAGCAAGGAGTAGGTCTTTCTATTACATATTGGGTTTATGGAACGGTATCTGAGCTCATTTGAAACCCTTGTTTTATGCATCACCCCACCCCACCTTTCCCGTTAAGCAGCCATAGTGTGTTTTGTAAACTTGTGACTCTGTTCTGTTTTGTAATTCAGTTCAAGTGTAGCGGTTTTTACATTCCCTCTATAAGTGATAGCTTATGATAAGTGTCTTTTTCTGTGTGACTTATTTCACTTAGAATCGTCGTAGCTAAAGCCACTCATCATGCTGCTACTAGCCTTATGACATTGATTTCATGGCTGAGTGATATTCCATTGTACATAAGGACCACCACTTCTTTATCCATTTTTCTCTTTCCTGGGATATTAGAGGTGTTATGAAGTGGAGGTTCTTGTCAAAAGAGCAGCCCTAAACTTTGGGGTGCCTGTGTCTTGCTGATTTTTAGTTTTCCCAATTTATACGCCCATGAGTGGAAGTGCCCTATGCGCTCTAAGCTGTGTTTTTTCGATGTTTCAGGACACACCGTACACTTCTCCATAGTGGCTGTTGGCAATTTACATCCCGCCCATCAGCGTAGCAAGGCTCCCATTTCTCCATGGCCTGTCCTGCATTTCTGGTTTTGACAGTTTTTTCCGCATGGCCCTTTTGACCGATGGGAAGCGAGACTTCTTTGTAGCGCTGATTTGCCTTTCCAGGTTGCTTGGTTGGCCAAAAAGGGCGTATGCGTTTTTTCCTGAATATATTCAGGAAAAAACGCATACGCCCTTTTTGGCCAAGGGCATCATTGTCGACGTTTTGCCGCTTTTCATGTGCTTTAAAGGCGATTCGAATCGACCTCCTGAAATCTGTTTCCTGCAATTCTGCCTTGCTTTCAGATCCTCTTCGTTGCCTTCCCTCAATATATTTGTGGACGAGAGTTATCATTTATAACTCTGCAGGTTTGTGAATTGCAGTGCCCCTGAGCTCCATTTTTCAACTCGCTTTTTTGGGAGCTGGCCGCAAAAGCGCAGGATTGCCTCAGGCCCTATTCTGCTTCCCGGCGGCAGGCTGAGCCTGTGGTTAATTCTTCTTCCTGATGGGAAAATAGAGTGACCTGTGCCTGTCCCAACACCTAGAGCTAGTCTCTCATTGGCTCCCCCTCTTCCCGTTCATCCTCAGGACAAATTGCAAGCTGTACGGAACGGGAGGTTAAAGGTGCTGATTCTCCAAGGAGGGAGATTGCTAGTAAAGCGGCTGGAATGGCGAACCCGACCACAAGGAGATGAGAAATGAGGTGCGTTTTAGAAACCTTTCCCGATCACATGGTGTACCACCTTCTGGGTTTCTCATGCATGTTTTCGAGGTAGGAAGATGCCCTTGAACCTGGAGATTTGGGACCCATGGGATGGGTAACAGGCAGTATTACTTTAAAGGCTCTGCGTTTGCTCCCCCAACCTCACCAAACCTCTCAGCCCCGAGAGTGTCCACCCTTATGTCTCATCCAGCTGTGGGTCTAGATATGGTCAATCCAGGTTGCATCACAGCCCCTGAACGAATTTTGTAAGAATTTCTCTCTCTTTCACTGTCTTTGTTTCACGGGTTTTTAAAAGTAATTTATTTTTATAATGGGGTTTAGCTGCTTTTCACGGCTGTGTTTCTGCCGCTTTACAGCCACTTGACTCACTTCCAGAGAGATATCAATACATAGGTTTTTAAGATTCTTACTAGTCAGATATATTCTTGTGCGGTGAATAGGGGGTGTGGAGTCCAGTTCACTGAGCAAGGAGTAGGTCTTTCTATTACATATTGGGTTTATGGAACGGTATCTGAGCTCATTTGAAACCCTTGTTTTATGCATCACCCCACCCCACCTTTCCCGTTAAGCAGCCATAGTGTGTTTTGTAAACTTGTGACTCTGTTCTGTTTTGTAATTCAGTTCAAGTGTAGCGGTTTTTACATTCCCTCTATAAGTGATAGCTTATGATAAGTGTCTTTTTCTGTGTGACTTATTTCACTTAGAATCGTCGTAGCTAAAGCCACTCATCATGCTGCTACTAGCCTTATGACATTGATTTCATGGCTGAGTGATATTCCATTGTACATAAGGACCACCACTTCTTTATCCATTTTTCTCTTTCCTGGGATATTTGAGGTGTCATGAAGTGGAGGTTCTTGTCAAAAGAGCAGCCCTAAACTTTGGGGTGCCTGTGTCTTGCTGATTTTTAGTTTTCCCAATTTATACGCCCATGAGTGGAAGTGCCCTATGCGCTCTAAGCTGTGTTTTTTCGATGTTTCAGGACACACCGTACCCTTCTCCAGAGTGGCTGTTGGCAATTTACATCCCGCCCATCAGCGTAGCAAGGCTCCCATTTCTCCATGGCCTGTCCTGCATTTCTGGTTTTTGACAGTTTTTTCCGCATGGCCCTTTTGACCGATGGGAAGCGAGACTTCTTTGTAGCGCTGATTTGCCTTTCCAGGTTGCTTGGTTGGCCAAAAAAGGGCGTATGCGTTTTTTCCTGAATATATTCAGGAAAAAACGCATACGCCCTTTTTGGCCAAGGGCATCATTGTCGACGTTTTGCCGCTTTTCATGTGCTTTAAAGGCGATTCGAATCGACCTCCTGAAATCTGTTTCCTGCAATTCTGCCTTGCTTTCAGATCCTCTTCGTTGCCTTCCCTCAATATATTTGTGGACGAGAGTTATCATTTATAACTCTGCAGGTTTGTGAATTGCAGTGCCCCTGAGCTCCATTTTTCAACTCGCTTTTTTGGGAGCTGGCCGCAAAAGCGCAGGATTGCCTCAGGCCCTATTCTGCTTCCGGGCGGCAGGCTGAGCCTGTGGTTAATTCTTCTTCCTGATGCGAAAATAGAGTGACCTGTGCCTGTCCCAACACCTAGAGCTAGTCTCTCATTGGCTCCCCCTCTTCCCGTTCATCCTCAGGACAAATTGCAAGCTGTACGGAACGGGAGGTTACAGGTGCTGATTCTCCAAGGAGGGAGATTGCTAGTAAAGCGGCTGGAATGGCGAACCCGAGCACAAGGAGATGAGAAATGAGGTGCGTTTTAGAAACCTTTCCCGATCACACGGTGTACCACCTTCTGGGTTTCTCATGCATGTTTTCGAGGTAGGAAGATGCCCTTGAACCTGGAGATTTGGGACCCATGGGATGGGTAACAGGCAGTATTACTTTAAAGGCTCTGCGTTTGCTCCCCCAACCTCACCAAACCTCTCAGCCCCGAGAGTGTCCACCCTTATGTCTCATCCAGCTGTGGGTCTAGATATGGTCAATCCAGGTTGCATCACAGCCCCTGAACGAATTTTGTAAGAATTTCTCTCTCTTTCACTGTCTTTGTTTCACGGGTTTTTAAAAGTAATTTATTTTTATAATGGGGTTTAGCTGCTTTTCACGGCTGTGTTTCTGCCGCTTTACAGCCACTTGACTCACTTCCAGAGAGATATCAATACATAGGTTTTAAGATTCTTACTAGTCAGATATATTCTTGTGCGGTGAATAGGGGGTGTGGAGTCCAGTTCACTGAGCAAGGAGTAGGTCTTTCTATTACATATTGGGTTTATGGAACGGTATCTGAGCTCATTTGAAACCCTTGTTTTATGCATCACCCCACCCCACCTTTCCCGTTAAGCAGCCATAGTGTGTTTTGTAAACTTGTGACTCTGTTCTGTTTTGTAATTCAGTTCAAGTGTAGCGGTTTTTACATTCCCTCTATAAGTGATAGCTTATGATAAGTGTCTTTTTCTGTGTGACTTATTTCACTTAGAATCGCCGTAGCTAAAGCCACTCATCATGCTGCTACTAGCCTTATGACATTGATTTCATGGCTGAGTGATATTCCATTGTACATAAGGACCACCACTTCTTTATCCATTTTTCTCTTTCCTGGGATATTAGAGGTGTTATGAAGTGGAGGTTCTTGTCAAAAGAGCAGCCCTAAACTTTGGGGTGCCTGTGTCTTGCTGATTTTTAGTTTTCCCAATTTATACGCCCATGAGTGGAAGTGCCCTATGCGCTCTAAGCTGTGTTTTTTCGATGTTTCAGGACACACCGTACACTTCTCCATAGTGGCTGTTGGCAATTTACATCCCGCCCATCAGCGTAGCAAGGCTCCCATTTCTCCATGGCCTGTCCTGCATTTCTGGTTTTGACAGTTTTTTCCGCATGGCCCTTTTGACCGATGGGAAGCGAGACTTCTTTGTAGCGCTGATTTGCCTTTCCAGGTTGCTTGGTTGGCCAAAAAGGGCGTATGCGTTTTTTCCTGAATATATTCAGGAAAAAACGCATACGCCCTTTTTGGCCAAGGGCATCATTGTCGACGTTTTGCCGCTTTTCATGTGCTTTAAAGGCGATTCGAATCGACCTCCTGAAATCTGTTTCCTGCAATTCTGCCTTGCTTTCAGATCCTCTTCGTTGCCTTCCCTCAATATATTTGTGGACGAGAGTTATCATTTATAACTCTGCAGGTTTGTGAATTGCAGTGCCCCTGAGCTCCATTTTTCAACTCGCTTTTTTGGGAGCTGGCCGCAAAAGCGCAGGATTGCCTCAGGCCCTATTCTGCTTCCCGGCGGCAGGCTGAGCCTGTGGTTAATTCTTCTTCCTGATGGGAAAATAGAGTGACCTGTGCCTGTCCCAACACCTAGAGCTAGTCTCTCATTGGCTCCCCCTCTTCCCGTTCATCCTCAGGACAAATTGCAAGCTGTACGGAACGGGAGGTTAAAGGTGCTGATTCTCCAAGGAGGGAGATTGCTAGTAAAGCGGCTGGAATGGCGAACCCGACCACAAGGAGATGAGAAATGAGGTGCGTTTTAGAAACCTTTCCCGATCACATGGTGTACCACCTTCTGGGTTTCTCATGCATGTTTTCGAGGTAGGAAGATGCCCTTGAACCTGGAGATTTGGGACCCATGGGATGGGTAACAGGCAGTATTACTTTAAAGGCTCTGCGTTTGCTCCCCCAACCTCACCAAACCTCTCAGCCCCGAGAGTGTCCACCCTTATGTCTCATCCAGCTGTGGGTCTAGATATGGTCAATCCAGGTTGCATCACAGCCCCTGAACGAATTTTGTAAGAATTTCTCTCTCTTTCACTGTCTTTGTTTCACGGGTTTTTAAAAGTAATTTATTTTTATAATGGGGTTTAGCTGCTTTTCACGGCTGTGTTTCTGCCGCTTTACAGCCACTTGACTCACTTCCAGAGAGATATCAATACATAGGTTTTAAGATTCTTACTAGTCAGATATATTCTTGTGCGGTGAATAGGGGGTGTGGAGTCCAGTTCACTGAGCAAGGAGTAGGTCTTTCTATTACATATTGGGTTTATGGAACGGTATCTGAGCTCATTTGAAACCCTTGTTTTATGCATCACCCCACCCCACCTTTCCCGTTAAGCAGCCATAGTGTGTTTTGTAAACTTGTGACTCTGTTCTGTTTTGTAATTCAGTTCAAGTGTAGCGGTTTTTACATTCCCTCTATAAGTGATAGCTTATGATAAGTGTCTTTTTCTGTGTGACTTATTTCACTTAGAATCGCCGTAGCTAAAGCCACTCATCATGCTGCTACTAGCCTTATGACATTGATTTCATGGCTGAGTGATATTCCATTGTACATAAGGACCACCACTTCTTTATCCATTTTTCTCTTTCCTGGGATATTTGAGGTGTCATGAAGTGGAGGTTCTTGTCAAAAGAGCAGCCCTAAACTTTGGGGTGCCTGTGTCTTGCTGATTTTTAGTTTTCCCAATTTATACGCCCATGAGTGGAAGTGCCCTATGCGCTCTAAGCTGTGTTTTTTCGATGTTTCAGGACACACCGTACCCTTCTCCAGAGTGGCTGTTGGCAATTTACATCCCGCCCATCAGCGTAGCAAGGCTCCCATTTCTCCATGGCCTGTCCTGCATTTCTGGTTTTGACAGTTTTTTCCGCATGGCCCTTTTGACCGATGGGAAGCGAGACTTCTTTGTAGCGCTGATTTGCCTTTCCAGGTTGCTTGGTTGGCCAAAAAGGGCGTATGCGTTTTTTCCTGAATATATTCAGGAAAAAACGCATACGCCCTTTTTGGCCAAGGGCATCATTGTCGACGTTTTGCCGCTTTTCATGTGCTTTAAAGGCGATTCGAATCGACCTCCTGAAATCTGTTTCCTGCAATTCTGCCTTGCTTTCAGATCCTCTTCGTTGCCTTCCCTCAATATATTTGTGGACGAGAGTTATCATTTATAACTCTGCAGGTTTGTGAATTGCAGTGCCCCTGAGCTCCATTTTTCAACTCGCTTTTTTGGGAGCTGGCCGCAAAAGCGCAGGATTGCCTCAGGCCCTATTCTGCTTCCGGGCGGCAGGCTGAGCCTGTGGTTAATTCTTCTTCCTGATGCGAAAATAGAGTGACCTGTGCCTGTCCCAACACCTAGAGCTAGTCTCTCATTGGCTCCCCCTCTTCCCGTTCATCCTCAGGACAAATTGCAAGCTGTACGGAACGGGAGGTTACAGGTGCTGATTCTCCAAGGAGGGAGATTGCTAGTAAAGCGGCTGGAATGGCGAACCCGAGCACAAGGAGATGAGAAATGAGGTGCGTTTTAGAAACCTTTCCCGATCACACGGTGTACCACCTTCTGGGTTTCTCATGCATGTTTTCGAGGTAGGAAGATGCCCTTGAACCTGGAGATTTGGGACCCATGGGATGGGTAACAGGCAGTATTACTTTAAAGGCTCTGCGTTTGCTCCCCCAACCTCACCAAACCTCTCAGCCCCGAGAGTGTCCACCCTTATGTCTCATCCAGCTGTGGGTCTAGATATGGTCAATCCAGGTTGCATCACAGCCCCTGAACGAATTTTGTAAGAATTTCTCTCTCTTTCACTGTCTGTGTTTCACGGGTTTTTAAAAGTAATTTATTTTTATAATGGGGTTTAGCTGCTTTTCACGGCTGTGTTTCTGCCGCTTTACAGCCACTTGACTCACTTCCAGAGAGATATCAATACATAGGTTTTAAGATTCTTACTAGTCAGATATATTCTTGTGCGGTGAATAGGGGGTGTGGAGTCCAGTTCACTGAGCAAGGAGTAGGTCTTTCTATTACATATTGGGTTTATGGAACGGTATCTGAGCTCATTTGAAACCCTTGTTTTATGCATCACCCCACCCCACCTTTCCCGTTAAGCAGCCATAGTGTGTTTTGTAAACTTGTGACTCTGTTCTGTTTTGTAATTCAGTTCAAGTGTAGCGGTTTTTACATTCCCTCTATAAGTGATAGCTTATGATAAGTGTCTTTTTCTGTGTGACTTATTTCACTTAGAATCGTCGTAGCTAAAGCCACTCATCATGCTGCTACTAGCCTTATGACATTGATTTCATGGCTGAGTGATATTCCATTGTACATAAGGACCACCACTTCTTTATCCATTTTTCTCTTTCCTGGGATATTAGAGGTGTTATGAAGTGGAGGTTCTTGTCAAAAGAGCAGCCCTAAACTTTGGGGTGCCTGTGTCTTGCTGATTTTTAGTTTTCCCAATTTATACGCCCATGAGTGGAAGTGCCCTATGCGCTCTAAGCTGTGTTTTTTCGATGTTTCAGGACACACCGTACACTTCTCCATAGTGGCTGTTGGCAATTTACATCCCGCCCATCAGCGTAGCAAGGCTCCCATTTCTCCATGGCCTGTCCTGCATTTCTGGTTTTGACAGTTTTTTCCGCATGGCCCTTTTGACCGATGGGAAGCGAGACTTCTTTGTAGCGCTGATTTGCCTTTCCAGGTTGCTTGGTTGGCCAAAAAGGGCGTATGCGTTTTTTCCTGAATATATTCAGGAAAAAACGCATACGCCCTTTTTGGCCAAGGGCATCATTGTCGACGTTTTGCCGCTTTTCATGTGCTTTAAAGGCGATTCGAATCGACCTCCTGAAATCTGTTTCCTGCAATTCTGCCTTGCTTTCAGATCCTCTTCGTTGCCTTCCCTCAATATATTTGTGGACGAGAGTTATCATTTATAACTCTGCAGGTTTGTGAATTGCAGTGCCCCTGAGCTCCATTTTTCAACTCGCTTTTTTGGGAGCTGGCCGCAAAAGCGCAGGATTGCCTCAGGCCCTATTCTGCTTCCCGGCGGCAGGCTGAGCCTGTGGTTAATTCTTCTTCCTGATGGGAAAATAGAGTGACCTGTGCCTGTCCCAACACCTAGAGCTAGTCTCTCATTGGCTCCCCCTCTTCCCGTTCATCCTCAGGACAAATTGCAAGCTGTACGGAACGGGAGGTTAAAGGTGCTGATTCTCCAAGGAGGGAGATTGCTAGTAAAGCGGCTGGAATGGCGAACCCGACCACAAGGAGATGAGAAATGAGGTGCGTTTTAGAAACCTTTCCCGATCACATGGTGTACCACCTTCTGGGTTTCTCATGCATGTTTTCGAGGTAGGAAGATGCCCTTGAACCTGGAGATTTGGGACCCATGGGATGGGTAACAGGCAGTATTACTTTAAAGGCTCTGCGTTTGCTCCCCCAACCTCACCAAACCTCTCAGCCCCGAGAGTGTCCACCCTTATGTCTCATCCAGCTGTGGGTCTAGATATGGTCAATCCAGGTTGCATCACAGCCCCTGAACGAATTTTGTAAGAATTTCTCTCTCTTTCACTGTCTTTGTTTCACGGGTTTTTAAAAGTAATTTATTTTTATAATGGGGTTTAGCTGCTTTTCACGGCTGTGTTTCTGCCGCTTTACAGCCACTTGACTCACTTCCAGAGAGATATCAATACATAGGTTTTAAGATTCTTACTAGTCAGATATATTCTTGTGCGGTGAATAGGGGGTGTGGAGTCCAGTTCACTGAGCAAGGAGTAGGTCTTTCTATTACATATTGGGTTTATGGAACGGTATCTGAGCTCATTTGAAACCCTTGTTTTATGCATCACCCCACCCCACCTTTCCCGTTAAGCAGCCATAGTGTGTTTTGTAAACTTGTGACTCTGTTCTGTTTTGTAATTCAGTTCAAGTGTAGCGGTTTTTACATTCCCTCTATAAGTGATAGCTTATGATAAGTGTCTTTTTCTGTGTGACTTATTTCACTTAGAATCGTCGTAGCTAAAGCCACTCATCATGCTGCTACTAGCCTTATGACATTGATTTCATGGCTGAGTGATATTCCATTGTACATAAGGACCACCACTTCTTTATCCATTTTTCTCTTTCCTGGGATATTTGAGGTGTCATGAAGTGGAGGTTCTTGTCAAAAGAGCAGCCCTAAACTTTGGGGTGCCTGTGTCTTGCTGATTTTTAGTTTTCCCAATTTATACGCCCATGAGTGGAAGTGCCCTATGCGCTCTAAGCTGTGTTTTTTCGATGTTTCAGGACACACCGTACCCTTCTCCAGAGTGGCTGTTGGCAATTTACATCCCGCCCATCAGCGTAGCAAGGCTCCCATTTCTCCATGGCCTGTCCTGCATTTCTGGTTTTGACAGTTTTTTCCGCATGGCCCTTTTGACCGATGGGAAGCGAGACTTCTTTGTAGCGCTGATTTGCCTTTCCAGGTTGCTTGGTTGGCCAAAAAGGGCGTATGCGTTTTTTCCTGAATATATTCAGGAAAAAACGCATACGCCCTTTTTGGCCAAGGGCATCATTGTCGACGTTTTGCCGCTTTTCATGTGCTTTAAAGGCGATTCGAATCGACCTCCTGAAATCTGTTTCCTGCAATTCTGCCTTGCTTTCAGATCCTCTTCGTTGCCTTCCCTCAATATATTTGTGGACGAGAGTTATCATTTATAACTCTGCAGGTTTGTGAATTGCAGTGCCCCTGAGCTCCATTTTTCAACTCGCTTTTTTGGGAGCTGGCCGCAAAAGCGCAGGATTGCCTCAGGCCCTATTCTGCTTCCGGGCGGCAGGCTGAGCCTGTGGTTAATTCTTCTTCCTGATGCGAAAATAGAGTGACCTGTGCCTGTCCCAACACCTAGAGCTAGTCTCTCATTGGCTCCCCCTCTTCCCGTTCATCCTCAGGACAAATTGCAAGCTGTACGGAACGGGAGGTTACAGGTGCTGATTCTCCAAGGAGGGAGATTGCTAGTAAAGCGGCTGGAATGGCGAACCCGAGCACAAGGAGATGAGAAATGAGGTGCGTTTTAGAAACCTTTCCCGATCACACGGTGTACCACCTTCTGGGTTTCTCATGCATGTTTTCGAGGTAGGAAGATGCCCTTGAACCTGGAGATTTGGGACCCATGGGATGGGTAACAGGCAGTATTACTTTAAAGGCTCTGCGTTTGCTCCCCCAACCTCACCAAACCTCTCAGCCCCGAGAGTGTCCACCTTTATGTCTCATCCAGCTGTGGGTCTAGATATGGTCAATCCAGGTTGCATCACAGCCCCTGAACGAATTTTGTAAGAATTTCTCTCTCTTTCACTGTCTGTGTTTCACGGGTTTTTAAAAGTAATTTATTTTTATAATGGGGTTTAGCTGCTTTTCACGGCTGTGTTTCTGCCGCTTTACACCCACTTGACTCACTTCCAGAGAGATATCAATACATAGGTTTTAAGATTCTTACTAGTCAGATATATTCTTGTGCGGTGAATAGGGGGTGTGGAGTCCAGTTCACTGAGCAAGGAGTAGGTCTTTCTATTACATATTGGGTTTATGGAACGGTATCTGAGCTCATTTGAAACCCTTGTTTTATGCATCACCCCACCCCACCTTTCCCGTTAAGCAGCCATAGTGTGTTTTGTAAACTTGTGACTCTGTTCTGTTTTGTAATTCAGTTCAAGTGTAGCGGTTTTTACATTCCCTCTATAAGTGATAGCTTATGATAAGTGTCTTTTTCTGTGTGACTTATTTCACTTAGAATCGTCGTAGCTAAAGCCACTCATCATGCTGCTACTAGCCTTATGACATTGATTTCATGGCTGAGTGATATTCCATTGTACATAAGGACCACCACTTCTTTATCCATTTTTCTCTTTCCTGGGATATTAGAGGTGTTATGAAGTGGAGGTTCTTGTCAAAAGAGCAGCCCTAAACTTTGGGGTGCCTGTGTCTTGCTGATTTTTAGTTTTCCCAATTTATACGCCCATGAGTGGAAGTGCCCTATGCGCTCTAAGCTGTGTTTTTTCGATGTTTCAGGACACACCGTACACTTCTCCATAGTGGCTGTTGGCAATTTACATCCCGCCCATCAGCGTAGCAAGGCTCCCATTTCTCCATGGCCTGTCCTGCATTTCTGGTTTTGACAGTTTTTTCCGCATGGCCCTTTTGACCGATGGGAAGCGAGACTTCTTTGTAGCGCTGATTTGCCTTTCCAGGTTGCTTGGTTGGCCAAAAAGGGCGTATGCGTTTTTTCCTGAATATATTCAGGAAAAAACGCATACGCCCTTTTTGGCCAAGGGCATCATTGTCGACGTTTTGCCGCTTTTCATGTGCTTTAAAGGCGATTCGAATCGACCTCCTGAAATCTGTTTCCTGCAATTCTGCCTTGCTTTCAGATCCTCTTCGTTGCCTTCCCTCAATATATTTGTGGACGAGAGTTATCATTTATAACTCTGCAGGTTTGTGAATTGCAGTGCCCCTGAGCTCCATTTTTCAACTCGCTTTTTTGGGAGCTGGCCGCAAAAGCGCAGGATTGCCTCAGGCCCTATTCTGCTTCCCGGCGGCAGGCTGAGCCTGTGGTTAATTCTTCTTCCTGATGGGAAAATAGAGTGACCTGTGCCTGTCCCAACACCTAGAGCTAGTCTCTCATTGGCTCCCCCTCTTCCCGTTCATCCTCAGGACAAATTGCAAGCTGTACGGAACGGGAGGTTAAAGGTGCTGATTCTCCAAGGAGGGAGATTGCTAGTAAAGCGGCTGGAATGGCGAACCCGACCACAAGGAGATGAGAAATGAGGTGCGTTTTAGAAACCTTTCCCGATCACATGGTGTACCACCTTCTGGGTTTCTCATGCATGTTTTCGAGGTAGGAAGATGCCCTTGAACCTGGAGATTTGGGACCCATGGGATGGGTAACAGGCAGTATTACTTTAAAGGCTCTGCGTTTGCTCCCCCAACCTCACCAAACCTCTCAGCCCCGAGAGTGTCCACCCTTATGTCTCATCCAGCTGTGGGTCTAGATATGGTCAATCCAGGTTGCATCACAGCCCCTGAACGAATTTTGTAAGAATTTCTCTCTCTTTCACTGTCTTTGTTTCACGGGTTTTTAAAAGTAATTTATTTTTATAATGGGGTTTAGCTGCTTTTCACGGCTGTGTTTCTGCCGCTTTACAGCCACTTGACTCACTTCCAGAGAGATATCAATACATAGGTTTTAAGATTCTTACTAGTCAGATATATTCTTGTGCGGTGAATAGGGGGTGTGGAGTCCAGTTCACTGAGCAAGGAGTAGGTCTTTCTATTACATATTGGGTTTATGGAACGGTATCTGAGCTCATTTGAAACCCTTGTTTTATGCATCACCCCACCCCACCTTTCCCGTTAAGCAGCCATAGTGTGTTTTGTAAACTTGTGACTCTGTTCTGTTTTGTAATTCAGTTCAAGTGTAGCGGTTTTTACATTCCCTCTATAAGTGATAGCTTATGATAAGTGTCTTTTTCTGTGTGACTTATTTCACTTAGAATCGTCGTAGCTAAAGCCACTCATCATGCTGCTACTAGCCTTATGACATTGATTTCATGGCTGAGTGATATTCCATTGTACATAAGGACCACCACTTCTTTATCCATTTTTCTCTTTCCTGGGATATTTGAGGTGTCATGAAGTGGAGGTTCTTGTCAAAAGAGCAGCCCTAAACTTTGGGGTGCCTGTGTCTTGCTGATTTTTAGTTTTCCCAATTTATACGCCCATGAGTGGAAGTGCCCTATGCGCTCTAAGCTGTGTTTTTTCGATGTTTCAGGACACACCGTACCCTTCTCCAGAGTGGCTGTTGGCAATTTACATCCCGCCCATCAGCGTAGCAAGGCTCCCATTTCTCCATGGCCTGTCCTGCATTTCTGGTTTTGACAGTTTTTTCCGCATGGCCCTTTTGACCGATGGGAAGCGAGACTTCTTTGTAGCGCTGATTTGCCTTTCCAGGTTGCTTGGTTGGCCAAAAAGGGCGTATGCGTTTTTTCCTGAATATATTCAGGAAAAAACGCATACGCCCTTTTTGGCCAAGGGCATCATTGTCGACGTTTTGCCGCTTTTCATGTGCTTTAAAGGCGATTCGAATCGACCTCCTGAAATCTGTTTCCTGCAATTCTGCCTTGCTTTCAGATCCTCTTCGTTGCCTTCCCTCAATATATTTGTGGACGAGAGTTATCATTTATAACTCTGCAGGTTTGTGAATTGCAGTGCCCCTGAGCTCCATTTTTCAACTCGCTTTTTTGGGAGCTGGCCGCAAAAGCGCAGGATTGCCTCAGGCCCTATTCTGCTTCCGGGCGGCAGGCTGAGCCTGTGGTTAATTCTTCTTCCTGATGCGAAAATAGAGTGACCTGTGCCTGTCCCAACACCTAGAGCTAGTCTCTCATTGGCTCCCCCTCTTCCCGTTCATCCTCAGGACAAATTGCAAGCTGTACGGAACGGGAGGTTACAGGTGCTGATTCTCCAAGGAGGGAGATTGCTAGTAAAGCGGCTGGAATGGCGAACCCGAGCACAAGGAGATGAGAAATGAGGTGCGTTTTAGAAACCTTTCCCGATCACACGGTGTACCACCTTCTGGGTTTCTCATGCATGTTTTCGAGGTAGGAAGATGCCCTTGAACCTGGAGATTTGGGACCCATGGGATGGGTAACAGGCAGTATTACTTTAAAGGCTCTGCGTTTGCTCCCCCAACCTCACCAAACCTCTCAGCCCCGAGAGTGTCCACCCTTATGTCTCATCCAGCTGTGGGTCTAGATATGGTCAATCCAGGTTGCATCACAGCCCCTGAACGAATTTTGTAAGAATTTCTCTCTCTTTCACTGTCTGTGTTTCACGGGTTTTTAAAAGTAATTTATTTTTATAATGGGGTTTAGCTGCTTTTCACGGCTGTGTTTCTGCCGCTTTACAGCCACTTGACTCACTTCCAGAGAGATATCAATACATAGGTTTTAAGATTCTTACTAGTCAGATATATTCTTGTGCGGTGAATAGGGGGTGTGGAGTCCAGTTCACTGAGCAAGGAGTAGGTCTTTCTATTACATATTGGGTTTATGGAACGGTATCTGAGCTCATTTGAAACCCTTGTTTTATGCATCACCCCACCCCACCTTTCCCGTTAAGCAGCCATAGTGTGTTTTGTAAACTTGTGACTCTGTTCTGTTTTGTAATTCAGTTCAAGTGTAGCGGTTTTTACATTCCCTCTATAAGTGATAGCTTATGATAAGTGTCTTTTTCTGTGTGACTTATTTCACTTAGAATCGCCGTAGCTAAAGCCACTCATCATGCTGCTACTAGCCTTATGACATTGATTTCATGGCTGAGTGATATTCCATTGTACATAAGGACCACCACTTCTTTATCCATTTTTCTCTTTCCTGGGATATTAGAGGTGTTATGAAGTGGAGGTTCTTGTCAAAAGAGCAGCCCTAAACTTTGGGGTGCCTGTGTCTTGCTGATTTTTAGTTTTCCCAATTTATACGCCCATGAGTGGAAGTGCCCTATGCGCTCTAAGCTGTGTTTTTTCGATGTTTCAGGACACACCGTACACTTCTCCATAGTGGCTGTTGGCAATTTACATCCCGCCCATCAGCGTAGCAAGGCTCCCATTTCTCCATGGCCTGTCCTGCATTTCTGGTTTTGACAGTTTTTTCCGCATGGCCCTTTTGACCGATGGGAAGCGAGACTTCTTTGTAGCGCTGATTTGCCTTTCCAGGTTGCTTGGTTGGCCAAAAAGGGCGTATGCGTTTTTTCCTGAATATATTCAGGAAAAAACGCATACGCCCTTTTTGGCCAAGGGCATCATTGTCGACGTTTTGCCGCTTTTCATGTGCTTTAAAGGCGATTCGAATCGACCTCCTGAAATCTGTTTCCTGCAATTCTGCCTTGCTTTCAGATCCTCTTCGTTGCCTTCCCTCAATATATTTGTGGACGAGAGTTATCATTTATAACTCTGCAGGTTTGTGAATTGCAGTGCCCCTGAGCTCCATTTTTCAACTCGCTTTTTTGGGAGCTGGCCGCAAAAGCGCAGGATTGCCTCAGGCCCTATTCTGCTTCCCGGCGGCAGGCTGAGCCTGTGGTTAATTCTTCTTCCTGATGCGAAAATAGAGTGACCTGTGCCTGTCCCAACACCTAGAGCTAGTCTCTCATTGGCTCCCCCTCTTCCCGTTCATCCTCAGGACAAATTGCAAGCTGTACGGAACGGGAGGTTAAAGGTGCTGATTCTCCAAGGAGGGAGATTGCTAGTAAAGCGGCTGGAATGGCGAACCCGACCACAAGGAGATGAGAAATGAGGTGCGTTTTAGAAACCTTTCCCGATCACATGGTGTACCACCTTCTGGGTTTCTCATGCATGTTTTCGAGGTAGGAAGATGCCCTTGAACCTGGAGATTTGGGACCCATGGGATGGGTAACAGGCAGTATTACTTTAAAGGCTCTGCGTTTGCTCCCCCAACCTCACCAAACCTCTCAGCCCCGAGAGTGTCCACCCTTATGTCTCATCCAGCTGTGGGTCTAGATATGGTCAATCCAGGTTGCATCACAGCCCCTGAACGAATTTTGTAAGAATTTCTCTCTCTTTCACTGTCTTTGTTTCACGGGTTTTTAAAAGTAATTTATTTTTATAATGGGGTTTAGCTGCTTTTCACGGCTGTGTTTCTGCCGCTTTACAGCCACTTGACTCACTTCCAGAGAGATATCAATACATAGGTTTTAAGATTCTTACTAGTCAGATATATTCTTGTGCGGTGAATAGGGGGTGTGGAGTCCAGTTCACTGAGCAAGGAGTAGGTCTTTCTATTACATATTGGGTTTATGGAACGGTATCTGAGCTCATTTGAAACCCTTGTTTTATGCATCACCCCACCCCACCTTTCCCGTTAAGCAGCCATAGTGTGTTTTGTAAACTTGTGACTCTGTTCTGTTTTGTAATTCAGTTCAAGTGTAGCGGTTTTTACATTCCCTCTATAAGTGATAGCTTATGATAAGTGTCTTTTTCTGTGTGACTTATTTCACTTAGAATCGTCGTAGCTAAAGCCACTCATCATGCTGCTACTAGCCTTATGACATTGATTTCATGGCTGAGTGATATTCCATTGTACATAAGGACCACCACTTCTTTATCCATTTTTCTCTTTCCTGGGATATTTGAGGTGTCATGAAGTGGAGGTTCTTGTCAAAAGAGCAGCCCTAAACTTTGGGGTGCCTGTGTCTTGCTGATTTTTAGTTTTCCCAATTTATACGCCCATGAGTGGAAGTGCCCTATGCGCTCTAAGCTGTGTTTTTTCGATGTTTCAGGACACACCGTACCCTTCTCCAGAGTGGCTGTTGGCAATTTACATCCCGCCCATCAGCGTAGCAAGGCTCCCATTTCTCCATGGCCTGTCCTGCATTTCTGGTTTTGACAGTTTTTTCCGCATGGCCCTTTTGACCGATGGGAAGCGAGACTTCTTTGTAGCGCTGATTTGCCTTTCCAGGTTGCTTGGTTGGCCAAAAAGGGCGTATGCGTTTTTTCCTGAATATATTCAGGAAAAAACGCATACGCCCTTTTTGGCCAAGGGCATCATTGTCGACGTTTTGCCGCTTTTCATGTGCTTTAAAGGCGATTCGAATTGACCTCCTGAAATCTGTTTCCTGCAATTCTGCCTTGCTTTCAGATCCTCTTCGTTGCCTTCCCTCAATATATTTGTGGACGAGAGTTATCATTTATAACTCTGCAGGTTTGTGAATTGCAGTGCCCCTGAGCTCCATTTTTCAACTCGCTTTTTTGGGAGCTGGCCGCAAAAGCGCAGGATTGCCTCAGGCCCTATTCTGCTTCCGGGCGGCAGGCTGAGCCTGTGGTTAATTCTTCTTCCTGATGCGAAAATAGAGTGACCTGTGCCTGTCCCAACACCTAGAGCTAGTCTCTCATTGGCTCCCCCTCTTCCCGTTCATCCTCAGGACAAATTGCAAGCTGTACGGAACGGGAGGTTACAGGTGCTGATTCTCCAAGGAGGGAGATTGCTAGTAAAGCGGCTGGAATGGCGAACCCGAGCACAAGGAGATGAGAAATGAGGTGCGTTTTAGAAACCTTTCCCGATCACACGGTGTACCACCTTCTGGGTTTCTCATGCATGTTTTCGAGGTAGGAAGATGCCCTTGAACCTGGAGATTTGGGACCCATGGGATGGGTAACAGGCAGTATTACTTTAAAGGCTCTGCGTTTGCTCCCCCAACCTCACCAAACCTCTCAGCCCCGAGAGTGTCCACCCTTATGTCTCATCCAGCTGTGGGTCTAGATATGGTCAATCCAGGTTGCATCACAGCCCCTGAACGAATTTTGTAAGAATTTCTCTCTCTTTCACTGTCTGTGTTTCACGGGTTTTTAAAAGTAATTTATTTTTATAATGGGGTTTAGCTGCTTTTCACGGCTGTGTTTCTGCCGCTTTACAGCCACTTGACTCACTTCCAGAGAGATATCAATACATAGGTTTTAAGATTCTTACTAGTCAGATATATTCTTGTGCGGTGAATAGGGGGTGTGGAGTCCAGTTCACTGAGCAAGGAGTAGGTCTTTCTATTACATATTGGGTTTATGGAACGGTATCTGAGCTCATTTGAAACCCTTGTTTTATGCATCACCCCACCCCACCTTTCCCGTTAAGCAGCCATAGTGTGTTTTGTAAACTTGTGACTCTGTTCTGTTTTGTAATTCAGTTCAAGTGTAGCGGTTTTTACATTCCCTCTATAAGTGATAGCTTATGATAAGTGTCTTTTTCTGTGTGACTTATTTCACTTAGAATCGCCGTAGCTAAAGCCACTCATCATGCTGCTACTAGCCTTATGACATTGATTTCATGGCTGAGTGATATTCCATTGTACATAAGGACCACCACTTCTTTATCCATTTTTCTCTTTCCTGGGATATTAGAGGTGTTATGAAGTGGAGGTTCTTGTCAAAAGAGCAGCCCTAAACTTTGGGGTGCCTGTGTCTTGCTGATTTTTAGTTTTCCCAATTTATACGCCCATGAGTGGAAGTGCCCTATGCGCTCTAAGCTGTGTTTTTTCGATGTTTCAGGACACACCGTACACTTCTCCATAGTGGCTGTTGGCAATTTACATCCCGCCCATCAGCGTAGCAAGGCTCCCATTTCTCCATGGCCTGTCCTGCATTTCTGGTTTTGACAGTTTTTTCCGCATGGCCCTTTTGACCGATGGGAAGCGAGACTTCTTTGTAGCGCTGATTTGCCTTTCCAGGTTGCTTGGTTGGCCAAAAAGGGCGTATGCGTTTTTTCCTGAATATATTCAGGAAAAAACGCATACGCCCTTTTTGGCCAAGGGCATCATTGTCGACGTTTTGCCGCTTTTCATGTGCTTTAAAGGCGATTCGAATCGACCTCCTGAAATCTGTTTCCTGCAATTCTGCCTTGCTTTCAGATCCTCTTCGTTGCCTTCCCTCAATATATTTGTGGACGAGAGTTATCATTTATAACTCTGCAGGTTTGTGAATTGCAGTGCCCCTGAGCTCCATTTTTCAACTCGCTTTTTTGGGAGCTGGCCGCAAAAGCGCAGGATTGCCTCAGGCCCTATTCTGCTTCCCGGCGGCAGGCTGAGCCTGTGGTTAATTCTTCTTCCTGATGGGAAAATAGAGTGACCTGTGCCTGTCCCAACACCTAGAGCTAGTCTCTCATTGGCTCCCCCTCTTCCCGTTCATCCTCAGGACAAATTGCAAGCTGTACGGAACGGGAGGTTAAAGGTGCTGATTCTCCAAGGAGGGAGATTGCTAGTAAAGTGGCTGGAATGGCGAACCCGACCACAAGGAGATGAGAAATGAGGTGCGTTTTAGAAACCTTTCCCGATCACATGGTGTACCACCTTCTGGGTTTCTCATGCATGTTTTCGAGGTAGGAAGATGCCCTTGAACCTGGAGATTTGGGACCCATGGGATGGGTAACAGGCAGTATTACTTTAAAGGCTCTGCGTTTGCTCCCCCAACCTCACCAAACCTCTCAGCCCCGAGAGTGTCCACCCTTATGTCTCATCCAGCTGTGGGTCTAGATATGGTCAATCCAGGTTGCATCACAGCCCCTGAACGAATTTTGTAAGAATTTCTCTCTCTTTCACTGTCTGTGTTTCACGGGTTTTTAAAAGTAATTTATTTTTATAATGGGGTTTAGCTGCTTTTCACGGCTGTGTTTCTGCCGCTTTACAGCCACTTGACTCACTTCCAGAGAGATATCAATACATAGGTTTTAAGATTCTTACTAGTCAGATATATTCTTGTGCGGTGAATAGGGGGTGTGGAGTCCAGTTCACTGAGCAAGGAGTAGGTCTTTCTATTACATATTGGGTTTATGGAACGGTATCTGAGCTCATTTGAAACCCTTGTTTTATGCATCACCCCACCCCACCTTTCCCGTTAAGCAGCCATAGTGTGTTTTGTAAACTTGTGACTCTGTTCTGTTTTGTAATTCAGTTCAAGTGTAGCGGTTTTTACATTCCCTCTATAAGTGATAGCTTATGATAAGTGTCTTTTTCTGTGTGACTTATTTCACTTAGAATCGTCGTAGCTAAAGCCACTCATCATGCTGCTACTAGCCTTATGACATTGATTTCATGGCTGAGTGATATTCCATTGTACATAAGGACCACCACTTCTTTATCCATTTTTCTCTTTCCTGGGATATTTGAGGTGTCATGAAGTGGAGGTTCTTGTCAAAAGAGCAGCCCTAAACTTTGGGGTGCCTGTGTCTTGCTGATTTTTAGTTTTCCCAATTTATACGCCCATGAGTGGAAGTGCCCTATGCGCTCTAAGCTGTGTTTTTTCGATGTTTCAGGACACACCGTACCCTTCTCCAGAGTGGCTGTTGGCAATTTACATCCCGCCCATCAGCGTAGCAAGGCTCCCATTTCTCCATGGCCTGTCCTGCATTTCTGGTTTTGACAGTTTTTTCCGCATGGCCCTTTTGACCGATGGGAAGCGAGACTTCTTTGTAGCGCTGATTTGCCTTTCCAGGTTGCTTGGTTGGCCAAAAAGGGCGTATGCGTTTTTTCCTGAATATATTCAGGAAAAAACGCATACGCCCTTTTTGGCCAAGGGCATCATTGTCGACGTTTTGCCGCTTTTCATGTGCTTTAAAGGCGATTCGAATCGACCTCCTGAAATCTGTTTCCTGCAATTCTGCCTTGCTTTCAGATCCTCTTCGTTGCCTTCCCTCAATATATTTGTGGACGAGAGTTATCATTTATAACTCTGCAGGTTTGTGAATTGCAGTGCCCCTGAGCTCCATTTTTCAACTCGCTTTTTTGGGAGCTGGCCGCAAAAGCGCAGGATTGCCTCAGGCCCTATTCTGCTTCCGGGCGGCAGGCTGAGCCTGTGGTTAATTCTTCTTCCTGATGCGAAAATAGAGTGACCTGTGCCTGTCCCAACACCTAGAGCTAGTCTCTCATTGGCTCCCCCTCTTCCCGTTCATCCTCAGGACAAATTGCAAGCTGTACGGAACGGGAGGTTACAGGTGCTGATTCTCCAAGGAGGGAGATTGCTAGTAAAGCGGCTGGAATGGCGAACCCGAGCACAAGGAGATGAGAAATGAGGTGCGTTTTAGAAACCTTTCCCGATCACACGGTGTACCACCTTCTGGGTTTCTCATGCATGTTTTCGAGGTAGGAAGATGCCCTTGAACCTGGAGATTTGGGACCCATGGGATGGGTAACAGGCAGTATTACTTTAAAGGCTCTGCGTTTGCTCCCCCAACCTCACCAAACCTCTCAGCCCCGAGAGTGTCCACCCTTATGTCTCATCCAGCTGTGGGTCTAGATATGGTCAATCCAGGTTGCATCACAGCCCCTGAACGAATTTTGTAAGAATTTCTCTCTCTTTCACTGTCTGTGTTTCACGGGTTTTTAAAAGTAATTTATTTTTATAATGGGGTTTAGCTGCTTTTCACGGCTGTGTTTCTGCCGCTTTACAGCCACTTGACTCACTTCCAGAGAGATATCAATACATAGGTTTTAAGATTCTTACTAGTCAGATATATTCTTGTGCGGTGAATAGGGGGTGTGGAGTCCAGTTCACTGAGCAAGGAGTAGGTCTTTCTATTACATATTGGGTTTATGGAACGGTATCTGAGCTCATTTGAAACCCTTGTTTTATGCATCACCCCACCCCACCTTTCCCGTTAAGCAGCCATAGTGTGTTTTGTAAACTTGTGACTCTGTTCTGTTTTGTAATTCAGTTCAAGTGTAGCGGTTTTTACATTCCCTCTATAAGTGATAGCTTATGATAAGTGTCTTTTTCTGTGTGACTTATTTCACTTAGAATCGCCGTAGCTAAAGCCACTCATCATGCTGCTACTAGCCTTATGACATTGATTTCATGGCTGAGTGATATTCCATTGTACATAAGGACCACCACTTCTTTATCCATTTTTCTCTTTCCTGGGATATTAGAGGTGTTATGAAGTGGAGGTTCTTGTCAAAAGAGCAGCCCTAAACTTTGGGGTGCCTGTGTCTTGCTGATTTTTAGTTTTCCCAATTTATACGCCCATGAGTGGAAGTGCCCTATGCGCTCTAAGCTGTGTTTTTTCGATGTTTCAGGACACACCGTACACTTCTCCATAGTGGCTGTTGGCAATTTACATCCCGCCCATCAGCGTAGCAAGGCTCCCATTTCTCCATGGCCTGTCCTGCATTTCTGGTTTTGACAGTTTTTTCCGCATGGCCCTTTTGACCGATGGGAAGCGAGACTTCTTTGTAGCGCTGATTTGCCTTTCCAGGTTGCTTGGTTGGCCAAAAAGGGCGTATGCGTTTTTTCCTGAATATATTCAGGAAAAAACGCATACGCCCTTTTTGGCCAAGGGCATCATTGTCGACGTTTTGCCGCTTTTCATGTGCTTTAAAGGCGATTCGAATCGACCTCCTGAAATCTGTTTCCTGCAATTCTGCCTTGCTTTCAGATCCTCTTCGTTGCCTTCCCTCAATATATTTGTGGACGAGAGTTATCATTTATAACTCTGCAGGTTTGTGAATTGCAGTGCCCCTGAGCTCCATTTTTCAACTCGCTTTTTTGGGAGCTGGCCGCAAAAGCGCAGGATTGCCTCAGGCCCTATTCTGCTTCCCGGCGGCAGGCTGAGCCTGTGGTTAATTCTTCTTCCTGATGGGAAAATAGAGTGACCTGTGCCTGTCCCAACACCTAGAGCTAGTCTCTAATTGGCTCCCCCTCTTCCCGTTCATCCTCAGGACAAATTGCAAGCTGTACGGAACGGGAGGTTAAAGGTGCTGATTCTCCAAGGAGGGAGATTGCTAGTAAAGCGGCTGGAATGGCGAACCCGACCACAAGGAGATGAGAAATGAGGTGCGTTTTAGAAACCTTTCCCGATCACATGGTGTACCACCTTCTGGGTTTCTCATGCATGTTTTCGAGGTAGGAAGATGCCCTTGAACCTGGAGATTTGGGACCCATGGGATGGGTAACAGGCAGTATTACTTTAAAGGCTCTGCGTTTGCTCCCCCAACCTCACCAAACCTCTCAGCCCCGAGAGTGTCCACCCTTATGTCTCATCCAGCTGTGGGTCTAGATATGGTCAATCCAGGTTGCATCACAGCCCCTGAACGAATTTTGTAAGAATTTCTCTCTCTTTCACTGTCTTTGTTTCACGGGTTTTTAAAAGTAATTTATTTTTATAATGGGGTTTAGCTGCTTTTCACGGCTGTGTTTCTGCCGCTTTACAGCCACTTGACTCACTTCCAGAGAGATATCAATACATAGGTTTTAAGATTCTTACTAGTCAGATATATTCTTGTGCGGTGAATAGGGGGTGTGGAGTCCAGTTCACTGAGCAAGGAGTAGGTCTTTCTATTACATATTGGGTTTATGGAACGGTATCTGAGCTCATTTGAAACCCTTGTTTTATGCATCACCCCACCCCACCTTTCCCGTTAAGCAGCCATAGTGTGTTTTGTAAACTTGTGACTCTGTTCTGTTTTGTAATTCAGTTCAAGTGTAGCGGTTTTTACATTCCCTCTATAAGTGATAGCTTATGATAAGTGTCTTTTTCTGTGTGACTTATTTCACTTAGAATCGCCGTAGCTAAAGCCACTCATCATGCTGCTACTAGCCTTATGACATTGATTTCATGGCTGAGTGATATTCCATTGTACATAAGGACCACCACTTCTTTATCCATTTTTCTCTTTCCTGGGATATTTGAGGTGTCATGAAGTGGAGGTTCTTGTCAAAAGAGCAGCCCTAAACTTTGGGGTGCCTGTGTCTTGCTGATTTTTAGTTTTCCCAATTTATACGCCCATGAGTGGAAGTGCCCTATGCGCTCTAAGCTGTGTTTTTTCGATGTTTCAGGACACACCGTACCCTTCTCCAGAGTGGCTGTTGGCAATTTACATCCCGCCCATCAGCGTAGCAAGGCTCCCATTTCTCCATGGCCTGTCCTGCATTTCTGGTTTTGACACTTTTTTCCGCATGGCCCTTTTGACCGATGGGAAGCGAGACTTCTTTGTAGCGCTGATTTGCCTTTCCAGGTTGCTTGGTTGGCCAAAAAGGGCGTATGCGTTTTTTCCTGAATATATTCAGGAAAAAACGCATACGCCCTTTTTGGCCAAGGGCATCATTGTCGACGTTTTGCCGCTTTTCATGTGCTTTAAAGGCGATTCGAATCGACCTCCTGAAATCTGTTTCCTGCAATTCTGCCTTGCTTTCAGATCCTCTTCGTTGCCTTCCCTCAATATATTTGTGGACGAGAGTTATCATTTATAACTCTGCAGGTTTGTGAATTGCAGTGCCCCTGAGCTCCATTTTTCAACTCGCTTTTTTGGGAGCTGGCCGCAAAAGCGCAGGATTGCCTCAGGCCCTATTCTGCTTCCGGGCGGCAGGCTGAGCCTGTGGTTAATTCTTCTTCCTGATGCGAAAATAGAGTGACCTGTGCCTGTCCCAACACCTAGAGCTAGTCTCTCATTGGCTCCCCCTCTTCCCGTTCATCCTCAGGACAAATTGCAAGCTGTACGGAACGGGAGGTTACAGGTGCTGATTCTCCAAGGAGGGAGATTGCTAGTAAAGCGGCTGGAATGGCGAACCCGAGCACAAGGAGATGAGAAATGAGGTGCGTTTTAGAAACCTTTCCCGATCACACGGTGTACCACCTTCTGGGTTTCTCATGCATGTTTTCGAGGTAGGAAGATGCCCTTGAACCTGGAGATTTGGGACCCATGGGATGGGTAACAGGCAGTATTACTTTAAAGGCTCTGCGTTTGCTCCCCCAACCTCACCAAACCTCTCAGCCCCGAGAGTGTCCACCCTTATGTCTCATCCAGCTGTGGGTCTAGATATGGTCAATCCAGGTTGCATCACAGCCCCTGAACGAATTTTGTAAGAATTTCTCTCTCTTTCACTGTCTGTGTTTCACGGGTTTTTAAAAGTAATTTATTTTTATAATGGGGTTTAGCTGCTTTTCACGGCTGTGTTTCTGCCGCTTTACAGCCACTTGACTCACTTCCAGAGAGATATCAATACATAGGTTTTAAGATTCTTACTAGTCAGATATATTCTTGTGCGGTGAATAGGGGGTGTGGAGTCCAGTTCACTGAGCAAGGAGTAGGTCTTTCTATTACATATTGGGTTTATGGAACGGTATCTGAGCTCATTTGAAACCCTTGTTTTATGCATCACCCCACCCCACCTTTCCCGTTAAGCAGCCATAGTGTGTTTTGTAAACTTGTGACTCTGTTCTGTTTTGTAATTCAGTTCAAGTGTAGCGGTTTTTACATTCCCTCTATAAGTGATAGCTTATGATAAGTGTCTTTTTCTGTGTGACTTATTTCACTTAGAATCGTCGTAGCTAAAGCCACTCATCATGCTGCTACTAGCCTTATGACATTGATTTCATGGCTGAGTGATATTCCATTGTACATAAGGACCACCACTTCTTTATCCATTTTTCTCTTTCCTGGGATATTAGAGGTGTTATGAAGTGGAGGTTCTTGTCAAAAGAGCAGCCCTAAACTTTGGGGTGCCTGTGTCTTGCTGATTTTTAGTTTTCCCAATTTATACGCCCATGAGTGGAAGTGCCCTATGCGCTCTAAGCTGTGTTTTTTCGATGTTTCAGGACACACCGTACACTTCTCCATAGTGGCTGTTGGCAATTTACATCCCGCCCATCAGCGTAGCAAGGCTCCCATTTCTCCATGGCCTGTCCTGCATTTCTGGTTTTGACAGTTTTTTCCGCATGGCCCTTTTGACCGATGGGAAGCGAGACTTCTTTGTAGCGCTGATTTGCCTTTCCAGGTTGCTTGGTTGGCCAAAAAGGGCGTATGCGTTTTTTCCTGAATATATTCAGGAAAAAACGCATACGCCCTTTTTGGCCAAGGGCATCATTGTCGACGTTTTGCCGCTTTTCATGTGCTTTAAAGGCGATTCGAATCGACCTCCTGAAATCTGTTTCCTGCAATTCTGCCTTGCTTTCAGATCCTCTTCGTTGCCTTCCCTCAATATATTTGTGGACGAGAGTTATCATTTATAACTCTGCAGGTTTGTGAATTGCAGTGCCCCTGAGCTCCATTTTTCAACTCGCTTTTTTGGGAGCTGGCCGCAAAAGCGCAGGATTGCCTCAGGCCCTATTCTGCTTCCCGGCGGCAGGCTGAGCCTGTGGTTAATTCTTCTTCCTGATGGGAAAATAGAGTGACCTGTGCCTGTCCCAACACCTAGAGCTAGTCTCTCATTGGCTCCCCCTCTTCCCGTTCATCCTCAGGACAAATTGCAAGCTGTACGGAACGGGAGGTTAAAGGTGCTGATTCTCCAAGGAGGGAGATTGCTAGTAAAGCGGCTGGAATGGCGAACCCGACCACAAGGAGATGAGAAATGAGGTGCGTTTTAGAAACCTTTCCCGATCACATGGTGTACCACCTTCTGGGTTTCTCATGCATGTTTTCGAGGTAGGAAGATGCCCTTGAACCTGGAGATTTGGGACCCATGGGATGGGTAACAGGCAGTATTACTTTAAAGGCTCTGCGTTTGCTCCCCCAACCTCACCAAACCTCTCAGCCCCGAGAGTGTCCACCCTTATGTCTCATCCAGCTGTGGGTCTAGATATGGTCAATCCAGGTTGCATCACAGCCCCTGAACGAATTTTGTAAGAATTTCTCTCTCTTTCACTGTCTTTGTTTCACGGGTTTTTAAAAGTAATTTATTTTTATAATGGGGTTTAGCTGCTTTTCACGGCTGTGTTTCTGCCGCTTTACAGCCACTTGACTCACTTCCAGAGAGATATCAATACATAGGTTTTAAGATTCTTACTAGTCAGATATATTCTTGTGCGGTGAATAGGGGGTGTGGAGTCCAGTTCACTGAGCAAGGAGTAGGTCTTTCTATTACATATTGGGTTTATGGAACGGTATCTGAGCTCATTTGAAACCCTTGTTTTATGCATCACCCCACCCCACCTTTCCCGTTAAGCAGCCATAGTGTGTTTTGTAAACTTGTGACTCTGTTCTGTTTTGTAATTCAGTTCAAGTGTAGCGGTTTTTACATTCCCTCTATAAGTGATAGCTTATGATAAGTGTCTTTTTCTGTGTGACTTATTTCACTTAGAATCGTCGTAGCTAAAGCCACTCATCATGCTGCTACTAGCCTTATGACATTGATTTCATGGCTGAGTGATATTCCATTGTACATAAGGACCACCACTTCTTTATCCATTTTTCTCTTTCCTGGGATATTTGAGGTGTCATGAAGTGGAGGTTCTTGTCAAAAGAGCAGCCCTAAACTTTGGGGTGCCTGTGTCTTGCTGATTTTTAGTTTTCCCAATTTATACGCCCATGAGTGGAAGTGCCCTATGCGCTCTAAGCTGTGTTTTTTCGATGTTTCAGGACACACCGTACCCTTCTCCAGAGTGGCTGTTGGCAATTTACATCCCGCCCATCAGCGTAGCAAGGCTCCCATTTCTCCATGGCCTGTCCTGCATTTCTGGTTTTGACAGTTTTTTCCGCATGGCCCTTTTGACCGATGGGAAGCGAGACTTCTTTGTAGCGCTGATTTGCCTTTCCAGGTTGCTTGGTTGGCCAAAAAGGGCGTATGCGTTTTTTCCTGAATATATTCAGGAAAAAACGCATACGCCCTTTTTGGCCAAGGGCATCATTGTCGACGTTTTGCCGCTTTTCATGTGCTTTAAAGGCGATTCGAATCGACCTCCTGAAATCTGTTTCCTGCAATTCTGCCTTGCTTTCAGATCCTCTTCGTTGCCTTCCCTCAATATATTTGTGGACGAGAGTTATCATTTATAACTCTGCAGGTTTGTGAATTGCAGTGCCCCTGAGCTCCATTTTTCAACTCGCTTTTTTGGGAGCTGGCCGCAAAAGCGCAGGATTGCCTCAGGCCCTATTCTGCTTCCGGGCGGCAGGCTGAGCCTGTGGTTAATTCTTCTTCCTGATGCGAAAATAGAGTGACCTGTGCCTGTCCCAACACCTAGAGCTAGTCTCTCATTGGCTCCCCCTCTTCCCGTTCATCCTCAGGACAAATTGCAAGCTGTACGGAACGGGAGGTTACAGGTGCTGATTCTCCAAGGAGGGAGATTGCTAGTAAAGCGGCTGGAATGGCGAACCCGAGCACAAGGAGATGAGAAATGAGGTGCGTTTTAGAAACCTTTCCCGATCACACGGTGTACCACCTTCTGGGTTTCTCATGCATGTTTTCGAGGTAGGAAGATGCCCTTGAACCTGGAGATTTGGGACCCATGGGATGGGTAACAGGCAGTATTACTTTAAAGGCTCTGCGTTTGCTCCCCCAACCTCACCAAACCTCTCAGCCCCGAGAGTGTCCACCCTTATGTCTCATCCAGCTGTGGGTCTAGATATGGTCAATCCAGGTTGCATCACAGCCCCTGAACGAATTTTGTAAGAATTTCTCTCTCTTTCACTGTCTGTGTTTCACGGGTTTTTAAAAGTAATTTATTTTTATAATGGGGTTTAGCTGCTTTTCACGGCTGTGTTTCTGCCGCTTTACACCCACTTGACTCACTTCCAGAGAGATATCAATACATAGGTTTTAAGATTCTTACTAGTCAGATATATTCTTGTGCGGTGAATAGGGGGTGTGGAGTCCAGTTCACTGAGCAAGGAGTAGGTCTTTCTATTACATATTGGGTTATGGAACGGTATCTGAGCTCATTTGAAACCCTTGTTTTATGCATCACCCCACCCCACCTTTCCCGTTAAGCAGCCATAGTGTGTTTTGTAAACTTGTGACTCTGTTCTGTTTTGTAATTCAGTTCAAGTGTAGCGGTTTTTACATTCCCTCTATAAGTGATAGCTTATGATAAGTGTCTTTTTCTGTGTGACTTATTTCACTTAGAATCGTCGTAGCTAAAGCCACTCATCATGCTGCTACTAGCCTTATGACATTGATTTCATGGCTGAGTGATATTCCATTGTACATAAGGACCACCACTTCTTTATCCATTTTTCTCTTTCCTGGGATATTTGAGGTGTCATGAAGTGGAGGTTCTTGTCAAAAGAGCAGCCCTAAACTTTGGGGTGCCTGTGTCTTGCTGATTTTTAGTTTTCCCAATTTATACGCCCATGAGTGGAAGTGCCCTATGCGCTCTAAGCTGTGTTTTTTCGATGTTTCAGGACACACCGTACCCTTCTCCAGAGTGGCTGTTGGCAATTTACATCCCGCCCATCAGCGTAGCAAGGCTCCCATTTCTCCATGGCCTGTCCTGCATTTCTGGTTTTGACAGTTTTTTCCGCATGGCCCTTTTGACCGATGGGAAGCGAGACTTCTTTGTAGCGCTGATTTGCCTTTCCAGGTTGCTTGGTTGGCCAAAAAGGGCGTATGCGTTTTTTCCTGAATATATTCAGGAAAAAACGCATACGCCCTTTTTGGCCAAGGGCATCATTGTCGACGTTTTGCCGCTTTTCATGTGCTTTAAAGGCGATTCGAATCGACCTCCTGAAATCTGTTTCCTGCAATTCTGCCTTGCTTTCAGATCCTCTTCGTTGCCTTCCCTCAATATATTTGTGGACGAGAGTTATCATTTATAACTCTGCAGGTTTGTGAATTGCAGTGCCCCTGAGCTCCATTTTTCAACTCGCTTTTTTGGGAGCTGGCCGCAAAAGCGCAGGATTGCCTCAGGCCCTATTCTGCTTCCCGGCGGCAGGCTGAGCCTGTGGTTAATTCTTCTTCCTGATGGGAAAATAGAGTGACCTGTGCCTGTCCCAACACCTAGAGCTAGTCTCTCATTGGCTCCCCCTCTTCCCGTTCATCCTCAGGACAAATTGCAAGCTGTACGGAACGGGAGGTTAAAGGTGCTGATTCTCCAAGGAGGGAGATTGCTAGTAAAGCGGCTGGAATGGCGAACCCGACCACAAGGAGATGAGAAATGAGGTGCGTTTTAGAAACCTTTCCCGATCACACGGTGTACCACCTTCTGGGTTTCTCATGCATGTTTTCGAGGTAGGAAGATGCCCTTGAACCTGGAGATTTGGGACCCATGGGATGGGTAACAGGCAGTATTACTTTAAAGGCTCTGCGTTTGCTCCCCCAACCTCACCAAACCTCTCAGCCCCGAGAGTGTCCACCCTTATGTCTCATCCAGCTGTGGGTCTAGATATGGTCAATCCAGGTTGCATCACAGCCCCTGAACGAATTTTGTAAGAATTTCTCTCTCTTTCACTGTCTTTGTTTCACGGGTTTTTAAAAGTAATTTATTTTTATAATGGGGTTTAGCTGCTTTTCACGGCTGTGTTTCTGCCGCTTTACAGCCACTTGACTCACTTCCAGAGAGATATCAATACATAGGTTTTAAGATTCTTACTAGTCAGATATATTCTTGTGCGGTGAATAGGGGGTGTGGAGTCCAGTTCACTGAGCAAGGAGTAGGTCTTTCTATTACATATTGGGTTTATGGAACGGTATCTGAGCTCATTTGAAACCCTTGTTTTATGCATCACCCCACCCCACCTTTCCCGTTAAGCAGCCATAGTGTGTTTTGTAAACTTGTGACTCTGTTCTGTTTTGTAATTCAGTTCAAGTGTAGCGGTTTTTACATTCCCTCTATAAGTGATAGCTTATGATAAGTGTCTTTTTCTGTGTGACTTATTTCACTTAGAATCGTCGTAGCTAAAGCCACTCATCATGCTGCTACTAGCCTTATGACATTGATTTCATGGCTGAGTGATATTCCATTGTACATAAGGACCACCACTTCTTTATCCATTTTTCTCTTTCCTGGGATATTAGAGGTGTTATGAAGTGGAGGTTCTTGTCAAAAGAGCAGCCCTAAACTTTGGGGTGCCTGTGTCTTGCTGATTTTTAGTTTTCCCAATTTATACGCCCATGAGTGGAAGTGCCCTATGCGCTCTAAGCTGTGTTTTTTCGATGTTTCAGGACACACCGTACACTTCTCCATAGTGGCTGTTGGCAATTTACATCCCGCCCATCAGCGTAGCAAGGCTCCCATTTCTCCATGGCCTGTCCTGCATTTCTGGTTTTGACAGTTTTTTCCGCATGGCCCTTTTGACCGATGGGAAGCGAGACTTCTTTGTAGCGCTGATTTGCCTTTCCAGGTTGCTTGGTTGGCCAAAAAGGGCGTATGCGTTTTTTCCTGAATATATTCAGGAAAAAACGCATACGCCCTTTTTGTCCAAGGGCATCATTGTCGACGTTTTGCCGCTTTTCATGTGCTTTAAAGGCGATTCGAATCGACCTCCTGAAATCTGTTTCCTGCAATTCTGCCTTGCTTTCAGATCCTCTTCGTTGCCTTCCCTCAATATATTTGTGGACGAGAGTTATCATTTATAACTCTGCAGGTTTGTGAATTGCAGTGCCCCTGAGCTCCATTTTTCAACTCGCTTTTTTGGGAGCTGGCCGCAAAAGCGCAGGATTGCCTCAGGCCCTATTCTGCTTCCCGGCGGCAGGCTGAGCCTGTGGTTAATTCTTCTTCCTGATGCGAAAATAGAGTGACCTGTGCCTGTCCCAACACCTAGAGCTAGTCTCTCATTGGCTCCCCCTCTTCCCGTTCATCCTCAGGACAAATTGCAAGCTGTACGGAACGGGAGGTTAAAGGTGCTGATTCTCCAAGGAGGGAGATTGCTAGTAAAGCGGCTGGAATGGCGAACCCGACCACAAGGAGATGAGAAATGAGGTGCGTTTTAGAAACCTTTCCCGATCACATGGTGTACCACCTTCTGGGTTTCTCATGCATGTTTTCGAGGTAGGAAGATGCCCTTGAACCTGGAGATTTGGGACCCATGGGATGGGTAACAGGCAGTATTACTTTAAAGGCTCTGCGTTTGCTCCCCCAACCTCACCAAACCTCTCAGCCCCGAGAGTGTCCACCCTTATGTCTCATCCAGCTGTGGGTCTAGATATGGTCAATCCAGGTTGCATCACAGCCCCTGAACGAATTTTGTAAGAATTTCTCTCTCTTTCACTGTCTTTGTTTCACGGGTTTTTAAAAGTAATTTATTTTTATAATGGGGTTTAGCTGCTTTTCACGGCTGTGTTTCTGCCGCTTTACAGCCACTTGACTCACTTCCAGAGAGATATCAATACATAGGTTTTAAGATTCTTACTAGTCAGATATATTCTTGTGCGGTGAATAGGGGGTGTGGAGTCCAGTTCACTGAGCAAGGAGTAGGTCTTTCTATTACATATTGGGTTTATGGAACGGTATCTGAGCTCATTTGAAACCCTTGTTTTATGCATCACCCCACCCCACCTTTCCCGTTAAGCAGCCATAGTGTGTTTTGTAAACTTGTGACTCTGTTCTGTTTTGTAATTCAGTTCAAGTGTAGCGGTTTTTACATTCCCTCTATAAGTGATAGCTTATGATAAGTGTCTTTTTCTGTGTGACTTATTTCACTTAGAATCGTCGTAGCTAAAGCCACTCATCATGCTGCTACTAGCCTTATGACATTGATTTCATGGCTGAGTGATATTCCATTGTACATAAGGACCACCACTTCTTTATCCATTTTTCTCTTTCCTGGGATATTTGAGGTGTCATGAAGTGGAGGTTCTTGTCAACAGAGCAGCCCTAAACTTTGGGGTGCCTGTGTCTTGCTGATTTTTAGTTTTCCCAATTTATACGCCCATGAGTGGAAGTGCCCTATGCGCTCTAAGCTGTGTTTTTTCGATGTTTCAGGACACACCGTACCCTTCTCCAGAGTGGCTGTTGGCAATTTACATCCCGCCCATCAGCGTAGCAAGGCTCCCATTTCTCCATGGCCTGTCCTGCATTTCTGGTTTTGACAGTTTTTTCCGCATGGCCCTTTTGACCGATGGGAAGCGAGACTTCTTTGTAGCGCTGATTTGCCTTTCCAGGTTGCTTGGTTGGCCAAAAAGGGCGTATGCGTTTTTTCCTGAATATATTCAGGAAAAAACGCATACGCCCTTTTTGGCCAAGGGCATCATTGTCGACGTTTTGCCGCTTTTCATGTGCTTTAAAGGCGATTCGAATCGACCTCCTGAAATCTGTTTCCTGCAATTCTGCCTTGCTTTCAGATCCTCTTCGTTGCCTTCCCTCAATATATTTGTGGACGAGAGTTATCATTTATAACTCTGCAGGTTTGTGAATTGCAGTGCCCCTGAGCTCCATTTTTCAACTCGCTTTTTTGGGAGCTGGCCGCAAAAGCGCAGGATTGCCTCAGGCCCTATTCTGCTTCCGGGCGGCAGGCTGAGCCTGTGGTTAATTCTTCTTCCTGATGCGAAAATAGAGTGACCTGTGCCTGTCCCAACACCTAGAGCTAGTCTCTCATTGGCTCCCCCTCTTCCCGTTCATCCTCAGGACAAATTGCAAGCTGTACGGAACGGGAGGTTACAGGTGCTGATTCTCCAAGGAGGGAGATTGCTAGTAAAGCGGCTGGAATGGCGAACCCGAGCACAAGGAGATGAGAAATGAGGTGCGTTTTAGAAACCTTTCCCGATCACACGGTGTACCACCTTCTGGGTTTCTCATGCATGTTTTCGAGGTAGGAAGATGCCCTTGAACCTGGAGATTTGGGACCCATGGGATGGGTAACAGGCAGTATTACTTTAAAGGCTCTGCGTTTGCTCCCCCAACCTCACCAAACCTCTCAGCCCCGAGAGTGTCCACCCTTATGTCTCATCCAGCTGTGGGTCTAGATATGGTCAATCCAGGTTGCATCACAGCCCCTGAACGAATTTTGTAAGAATTTCTCTCTCTTTCACTGTCTGTGTTTCACGGGTTTTTAAAAGTAATTTATTTTTATAATGGGGTTTAGCTGCTTTTCACGGCTGTGTTTCTGCCGCTTTACACCCACTTGACTCACTTCCAGAGAGATATCAATACATAGGTTTTAAGATTCTTACTAGTCAGATATATTCTTGTGCGGTGAATAGGGGGTGTGGAGTCCAGTTCACTGAGCAAGGAGTAGGTCTTTCTATTACATATTGGGTTTATGGAATGGTATCTGAGCTCATTTGAAACCCTTGTTTTATGCATCACCCCACCCCACCTTTCCCGTTAAGCAGCCATAGTGTGTTTTGTAAACTTGTGACTCTGTTCTGTTTTGTAATTCAGTTCAAGTGTAGCGGTTTTTACATTCCCTCTATAAGTGATAGCTTATGATAAGTGTCTTTTTCTGTGTGACTTATTTCACTTAGAATCGTCGTAGCTAAAGCCACTCATCATGCTGCTACTAGCCTTATGACATTGATTTCATGGCTGAGTGATATTCCATTGTACATAAGGACCACCACTTCTTTATCCATTTTTCTCTTTCCTGGGATATTTGAGGTGTCATGAAGTGGAGGTTCTTGTCAACAGAGCAGCCCTAAACTTTGGGGTGCCTGTGTCTTGCTGATTTTTAGTTTTCCCAATTTATACGCCCATGAGTGGAAGTGCCCTATGCGCTCTAAGCTGTGTTTTTTCGATGTTTCAGGACACACCGTACCCTTCTCCAGAGTGGCTGTTGGCAATTTACATCCCGCCCATCAGCGTAGCAAGGCTCCCATTTCTCCATGGCCTGTCCTGCATTTCTGGTTTTGACACTTTTTTCCGCATGGCCCTTTTGACCGATGGGAAGCGAGACTTCTTTGTAGCGCTGATTTGCCTTTCCAGGTTGCTTGGTTGGCCAAAAAGGGCGTATGCGTTTTTTCCTGAATATATTCAGGAAAAAACGCATACGCCCTTTTTGGCCAAGGGCATCATTGTCGACGTTTTGCCGCTTTTCATGTGCTTTAAAGGCGATTCGAATCGACCTCCTGAAATCTGTTTCCTGCAATTCTGCCTTGCTTTCAGATCCTCTTCGTTGCCTTCCCTCAATATATTTGTGGACGAGAGTTATCATTTATAACTCTGCAGGTTTGTGAATTGCAGTGCCCCTGAGCTCCATTTTTCAACTCGCTTTTTTGGGAGCTGGCCGCAAAAGCGCAGGATTGCCTCAGGCCCTATTCTGCTTCCGGGCGGCAGGCTGAGCCTGTGGTTAATTCTTCTTCCTGATGCGAAAATAGAGTGACCTGTGCCTGTCCCAACACCTAGAGCTAGTCTCTCATTGGCTCCCCCTCTTCCCGTTCATCCTCAGGACAAATTGCAAGCTGTACAGAACGGGAGGTTACAGGTGCTGATTCTCCAAGGAGGGAGATTGCTAGTAAAGCGGCTGGAATGGCGAACCCGAGCACAAGGAGATGAGAAATGAGGTGCGTTTTAGAAACCTTTCCCGATCACACGGTGTACCACCTTCTGGGTTTCTCATGCATGTTTTCGAGGTAGGAAGATGCCCTTGAACCTGGAGATTTGGGACCCATGGGATGGGTAACAGGCAGTATTACTTTAAAGGCTCTGCGTTTGCTCCCCCAACCTCACCAAACCTCTCAGCCCCGAGAGTGTCCACCCTTATGTCTCATCCAGCTGTGGGTCTAGATATGGTCAATCCAGGTTGCATCACAGCCCCTGAACGAATTTTGTAAGAATTTCTCTCTCTTTCACTGTCTGTGTTTCACGGGTTTTTAAAAGTAATTTATTTTTATAATGGGGTTTAGCTGCTTTTCACGGCTGTGTTTCTGCCGCTTTACACCCACTTGACTCACTTCCAGAGAGATATCAATACATAGGTTTTAAGATTCTTACTAGTCAGATATATTCTTGTGCGGTGAATAGGGGGTGTGGAGTCCAGTTCACTGAGCAAGGAGTAGGTCTTTCTATTACATATTGGGTTTATGGAACGGTATCTGAGCTCATTTGAAACCCTTGTTTTATGCATCACCCCACCCCACCTTTCCCGTTAAGCAGCCATAGTGTGTTTTGTAAACTTGTGACTCTGTTCTGTTTTGTAATTCAGTTCAAGTGTAGCGGTTTTTACATTCCCTCTATAAGTGATAGCTTATGATAAGTGTCTTTTTCTGTGTGACTTATTTCACTTAGAATCGTCGTAGCTAAAGCCACTCATCATGCTGCTACTAGCCTTATGACATTGATTTCATGGCTGAGTGATATTCCATTGTACATAAGGACCACCACTTCTTTATCCATTTTTCTCTTTCCTGGGATATTTGAGGTGTCATGAAGTGGAGGTTCTTGTCAACAGAGCAGCCCTAAACTTTGGGGTGCCTGTGTCTTGCTGATTTTTAGTTTTCCCAATTTATACGCCCATGAGTGGAAGTGCCCTATGCGCTCTAAGCTGTGTTTTTTCGATGTTTCAGGACACACCGTACACTTCTCCATAGTGGCTGTTGGCAATTTACATCCCGCCCATCAGCGTAGCAAGGCTCCCATTTCTCCATGGCCTGTCCTGCATTTCTGGTTTTGACACTTTTTTCCGCATGGCCCTTTTGACCGATGGGAAGCGAGACTTCTTTGTAGCGCTGATTTGCCTTTCCAGGTTGCTTGGTTGGCCAAAAAGGGCGTATGCGTTTTTTCCTGAATATATTCAGGAAAAAACGCATACGCCCTTTTTGGCCAAGGGCATCATTGTCGACGTTTTGCCGCTTTTCATGTGCTTTAAAGGCGATTCGAATCGACCTCCTGAAATCTGTTTCCTGCAATTCTGCCTTGCTTTCAGATCCTCTTCGTTGCCTTCCCTCAATATATTTGTGGACGAGAGTTATCATTTATAACTCTGCAGGTTTGTGAATTGCAGTGCCCCTGAGCTCCATTTTTCAACTCGCTTTTTTGGGAGCTGGCCGCAAAAGCGCAGGATTGCCTCAGGCCCTATTCTGCTTCCGGGCGGCAGGCTGAGCCTGTGGTTAATTCTTCTTCCTGATGGGAAAATAGAGTGACCTGTGCCTGTCCCAACACCTAGAGCTAGTCTCTCATTGGCTCCCCCTCTTCCCGTTCATCCTCAGGACAAATTGCAAGCTGTACGGAACGGGAGGTTACAGGTGCTGATTCTCCAAGGAGGGAGATTGCTAGTAAAGCGGCTGGAATGGCGAACCCGAGCACAAGGAGATGAGAAATGAGGTGCGTTTTAGAAACCTTTCCCGATCACACGGTGTACCACCTTCTGGGTTTCTCATGCATGTTTTCGAGGTAGGAAGATGCCCTTGAACCTGGAGATTTGGGACCCATGGGATGGGTAACAGGCAGTATTACTTTAAAGGCTCTGCGTTTGCTCCCCCAACCTCACCAAACCTCTCAGCCCCGAGAGTGTCCACCCTTATGTCTCATCCAGCTGTGGGTCTAGATATGGTCAATCCAGGTTGCATCACAGCCCCTGAACGAATTTTGTAAGAATTTCTCTCTCTTTCACTGTCTGTGTTTCACGGGTTTTTAAAAGTAATTTATTTTTATAATGGGGTTTAGCTGCTTTTCACGGCTGTGTTTCTGCCGCTTTACACCCACTTGACTCACTTCCAGAGAGATATCAATACATAGGTTTTAAGATTCTTACTAGTCAGATATATTCTTGTGCGGTGAATAGGGGGTGTGGAGTCCAGTTCACTGAGCAAGGAGTAGGTCTTTCTATTACATATTGGGTTTATGGAACGGTATCTGAGCTCATTTGAAACCCTTGTTTTATGCATCACCCCACCCCACCTTTCCCGTTAAGCAGCCATAGTGTGTTTTGTAAACTTGTGACTCTGTTCTGTTTTGTAATTCAGTTCAAGTGTAGCGGTTTTTACATTCCCTCTATAAGTGATAGCTTATGATAAGTGTCTTTTTCTGTGTGACTTATTTCACTTAGAATCGTCGTAGCTAAAGCCACTCATCATGCTGCTACTAGCCTTATGACATTGATTTCATGGCTGAGTGATATTCCATTGTACATAAGGACCACCACTTCTTTATCCATTTTTCTCTTTCCTGGGATATTTGAGGTGTCATGAAGTGGAGGTTCTTGTCAACAGAGCAGCCCTAAACTTTGGGGTGCCTGTGTCTTGCTGATTTTTAGTTTTCCCAATTTATACGCCCATGAGTGGAAGTGCCCTATGCGCTCTAAGCTGTGTTTTTTCGATGTTTCAGGACACACCGTACACTTCTCCAGAGTGGCTGTTGGCAATTTACATCCCGCCCATCAGCGTAACAAGGCTCCCATTTCTCCATGGCCTGTCCTGCATTTCTGGTTTTGACACTTTTTTCCGCGTGGCCCTTTTGACCGATGGGAAGCGAGACTTCTTTGTAGCGCTGATTTGCCTTTCCAGGTTGCTTGGTTGGCCAAAAAGGGCGTATGCGTTTTTTCCTGAATATATTCAGGAAAAAACGCATACGCCCTTTTTGGCCAAGGGCATCATTGTCGACGTTTTGCCGCTTTTCATGTGCTTTAAAGGCGATTCGAATCGACCTCCTGAAATCTGTTTCCTGCAATTCTGCCTTGCTTTCAGATCCTCTTCGTTGCCTTCCCTCAATATATTTGTGGACGAGAGTTATCATTTATAACTCTGCAGGTTTGTGAATTGCAGTGCCCCTGAGCTCCATTTTTCAACTCGCTTTTTTGGGAGCTGGCCGCAAAAGCGCAGGATTGCCTCAGGCCCTATTCTGCTTCCGGGCGGCAGGCTGAGCCTGTGGTTAATTCTTCTTCCTGATGGGAAAATAGAGTGACCTGTGCCTGTCCCAACACCTAGAGCTAGTCTCTCATTGGCTCCCCCTCTTCCCGTTCATCCTCAGGACAAATTGCAAGCTGTACGGAACGGGAGGTTACAGGTGCTGATTCTCCAAGGAGGGAGATTGCTAGTAAAGCGGCTGGAATGGCGAACCCGAGCACAAGGAGATGAGAAATGAGGTGCGTTTTAGAAACCTTTCCCGATCACACGGTGTACCACCTTCTGGGTTTCTCATGCATGTTTTCGAGGTAGGAAGATGCCCTTGAACCTGGAGATTTGGGACCCATGGGATGGGTAACAGGCAGTATTACTTTAAAGGCTCTGCGTTTGCTCCCCCAACCTCACCAAACCTCTCAGCCCCGAGAGTGTCCACCCTTATGTCTCATCCAGCTGTGGGTCTAGATATGGTCAATCCAGGTTGCATCACAGCCCCTGAACGAATTTTGTAAGAATTTCTCTCTCTTTCACTGTCTGTGTTTCACGGGTTTTTAAAAGTAATTTATTTTTATAATGGGGTTTAGCTGCTTTTCACGGCTGTGTTTCTGCCGCTTTACAGCCACTTGACTCACTTCCAGAGAGATATCAATACATAGGTTTTAAGATTCTTACTAGTCAGATATATTCTTGTGCGGTGAATAGGGGGTGTGGAGTCCAGTTCACTGAGCAAGGAGTAGGTCTTTCTATTACATATTGGGTTTATGGAACGGTATCTGAGCTCATTTGAAACCCTTGTTTTATGCATCACCCCACCCCACCTTTCCCGTTAAGCAGCCATAGTGTGTTTTGTAAACGTGTGACTCTGTTCTGTTTTGTAATTCAGTTCAAGTGTAGCGGTTTTTACATTCCCTCTATAAGTGATAGCTTATGATAAGTGTCTTTTTCTGTGTGACTTATTTCACTTAGAATCGTCGTAGCTAAAGCCACTCATCATGCTGCTACTAGCCTTATGACATTGATTTCATGGCTGAGTGATATTCCATTGTACATAAGGACCACCACTTCTTTATCCATTTTTCTCTTTCCTGGGATATTAGAGGTGTCATGAAGTGGAGGTTCTTGTCAAAAGAGCAGCCCTAAACTTTGGGGTGCCTGTGTCTTGCTGATTTTTAGTTTTCCCAATTTATACGCCCATGAGTGGAAGTGCCCTATGCGCTCTAAGCTGTGTTTTTTCGATGTTTCAGGACACACCGTACACTTCTCCATAGTGGCTGTTGGCAATTTACATCCCGCCCATCAGCGTAGCAAGGCTCCCATTTCTCCATGGCCTGTCCTGCATTTCTGGTTTTGACAGTTTTTTCCGCATGGCCCTTTTGACCGATGGGAAGCGAGACTTCTTTGTAGCGCTGATTTGCCTTTCCAGGTTGCTTGGTTGGCCAAAAAGGGCGTATGCGTTTTTTCCTGAATATATTCAGGAAAAAACGCATACGCCCTTTTTGGCCAAGGGCATCATTGTCGACGTTTTGCCGCTTTTCATGTGCTTTAAAGGCGATTCGAATCGACCTCCTGAAATCTGTTTCCTGCAATTCTGCCTTGCTTTCAGATCCTCTTCGTTGCCTTCCCTCAATATATTTGTGGACGAGAGTTATCATTTATAACTCTGCAGGTTTGTGAATTGCAGTGCCCCTGAGCTCCATTTTTCAACTCGCTTTTTTGGGAGCTGGCCGCAAAAGCGCAGGATTGCCTCAGGCCCTATTCTGCTTCCGGGCGGCAGGCTGAGCCTGTGGTTAATTCTTCTTCCTGATGGGAAAATAGAGTGACCTGTGCCTGTCCCAACACCTAGAGCTAGTCTCTCATTGGCTCCCCCTCTTCCCGTTCATCCTCAGGACAAATTGCAAGCTGTACGGAACGGGAGGTTACAGGTGCTGATTCTCCAAGGAGGGAGATTGCTAGTAAAGCGGCTGGAATGGCGAACCCGAGCACAAGGAGATGAGAAATGAGGTGCGTTTTAGAAACCTTTCCCGATCACACGGTGTACCACCTTCTGGGTTTCTCATGCATGTTTTCGAGGTAGGAAGATGCCCTTGAACCTGGAGATTTGGGACCCATGGGATGGGTAACAGGCAGTATTACTTTAAAGGCTCTGCGTTTGCTCCCCCAACCTCACCAAACCTCTCAGCCCCGAGAGTGTCCACCCTTATGTCTCATCCAGCTGTGGGTCTAGATATGGTCAATCCAGGTTGCATCACAGCCCCTGAACGAATTTTGTAAGAATTTCTCTCTCTTTCACTGTCTGTGTTTCACGGGTTTTTAAAAGTAATTTATTTTTATAATGGGGTTTAGCTGCTTTTCACGGCTGTGTTTCTGCCGCTTTACAGCCACTTGACTCACTTCCAGAGAGATATCAATACATAGGTTTTAAGATTCTTACTAGTCAGATATATTCTTGTGCGGTGAATAGGGGGTGTGGAGTCCAGTTCACTGAGCAAGGAGTAGGTCTTTCTATTACATATTGGGTTTATGGAACGGTATCTGAGCTCATTTGAAACCCTTGTTTTATGCATCACCCCACCCCACCTTTCCCGTTAAGCAGCCATAGTGTGTTTTGTAAACGTGTGACTCTGTTCTGTTTTGTAATTCAGTTCAAGTGTAGCGGTTTTTACATTCCCTCTATAAGTGATAGCTTATGATAAGTGTCTTTTTCTGTGTGACTTATTTCACTTAGAATCGTCGTAGCTAAAGCCACTCATCATGCTGCTACTAGCCTTATGACATTGATTTCATGGCTGAGTGATATTCCATTGTACATAAGGACCACCACTTCTTTATCCATTTTTCTCTTTCCTGGGATATTAGAGGTGTCATGAAGTGGAGGTTCTTGTCAAAAGAGCAGCCCTAAACTTTGGGGTGCCTGTGTCTTGCTGATTTTTAGTTTTCCCAATTTATACGCCCATGAGTGGAAGTGCCCTATGCGCTCTAAGCTGTGTTTTTTCGATGTTTCAGGACACACCGTACACTTCTCCATAGTGGCTGTTGGCAATTTACATCCCGCCCATCAGCGTAGCAAGGCTCCCATTTCTCCATGGCCTGTCCTGCATTTCTGGTTTTGACAGTTTTTTCCGCATGGCCCTTTTGACCGATGGGAAGCGAGACTTCTTTGTAGCGCTGATTTGCCTTTCCAGGTTGCTTGGTTGGCCAAAAAGGGCGTATGCGTTTTTTCCTGAATATATTCAGGAAAAAACGCATACGCCCTTTTTGGCCAAGGGCATCATTGTCGACGTTTTGCCGCTTTTCATGTGCTTTAAAGGCGATTCGAATCGACCTCCTGAAATCTGTTTCCTGCAATTCTGCCTTGCTTTCAGATCCTCTTCGTTGCCTTCCCTCAATATATTTGTGGACGAGAGTTATCATTTATAACTCTGCAGGTTTGTGAATTGCAGTGCCCCTGAGCTCCATTTTTCAACTCGCTTTTTTGGGAGCTGGCCGCAAAAGCGCAGGATTGCCTCAGGCCCTATTCTGCTTCCCGGCGGCAGGCTGAGCCTGTGGTTAATTCTTCTTCCTGATGGGAAAATAGAGTGACCTGTGCCTGTCCCAACACCTAGAGCTAGTCTCTCATTGGCTCCCCCTCTTCCCGTTCATCCTCAGGACAAATTGCAAGCTGTACGGAACGGGAGGTTAAAGGTGCTGATTCTCCAAGGAGGGAGATTGCTAGTAAAGCGGCTGGAATGGCGAACCCGACCACAAGGAGATGAGAAATGAGGTGCGTTTTAGAAACCTTTCCCGATCACATGGTGTACCACCTTCTGGGTTTCTCATGCATGTTTTCGAGGTAGGAAGATGCCCTTGAACCTGGAGATTTGGGACCCATGGGATGGGTAACAGGCAGTATTACTTTAAAGGCTCTGCGTTTGCTCCCCCAACCTCACCAAACCTCTCAGCCCCGAGAGTGTCCACCCTTATGTCTCATCCAGCTGTGGGTCTAGATATGGTCAATCCAGGTTGCATCACAGCCCCTGAACGAATTTTGTAAGAATTTCTCTCTCTTTCACTGTCTTTGTTTCACGGGTTTTTAAAAGTAATTTATTTTTATAATGGGGTTTAGCTGCTTTTCACGGCTTTGTTTCTGCCGCTTTACAGCCACTTGACTCACTTCCAGAGAGATATCAATACATAGGTTTTAAGATTCTTACTAGTCAGATATATTCTTGTGCGGTGAATAGGGGGTGTGGAGTCCAGTTCACTGAGCAAGGAGTAGGTCTTTCTATTACATATTGGGTTTATGGAACGGTATCTGAGCTCATTTGAAACCCTTGTTTTATGCATCACCCCACCCCACCTTTCCCGTTAAGCAGCCATAGTGTGTTTTGTAAACTTGTGACTCTGTTCTGTTTTGTAATTCAGTTCAAGTGTAGCGGTTTTTACATTCCCTCTATAAGTGATAGCTTATGATAAGTGTCTTTTTCTGTGTGACTTATTTCACTTAGAATCGTCGTAGCTAAAGCCACTCATCATGCTGCTACTAGCCTTATGACATTGATTTCATGGCTGAGTGATATTCCATTGTACATAAGGACCACCACTTCTTTATCCATTTTTCTCTTTCCTGGGATATTAGAGGTGTTATGAAGTGGAGGTTCTTGTCAAAAGAGCAGCCCTAAACTTTGGGGTGCCTGTGTCTTGCTGATTTTTAGTTTTCCCAATTTATACGCCCATGAGTGGAAGTGCCCTATGCGCTCTAAGCTGTGTTTTTTCGATGTTTCAGGACACACCGTACACTTCTCCATAGTGGCTGTTGGCAATTTACATCCCGCCCATCAGCGTAGCAAGGCTCCCATTTCTCCATGGCCTGTCCTGCATTTCTGGTTTTGACACTTTTTTCCGCATGGCCCTTTTGACCGATGGGAAGCGAGACTTCTTTGTAGCGCTGATTTGCCTTTCCAGGTTGCTTGGTTGGCCAAAAAGGGCGTATGCGTTTTTTCCTGACTATATTCAGGAAAAAACGCATACGCCCTTTTTGGCCAAGGGCATCATTGTCGACGTTTTGCCGCTTTTCATGTGCTTTAAAGGCGATTCGAATCGACCTCCTGAAATCTGTTTCCTGCAATTCTGCCTTGCTTTCAGATCCTCTTCGTTGCCTACCCTCAATATATTTGTGGACGAGAGTTATCATTTATAACTCTGCAGGTTTGTGAATTGCAGTGCCCCTGAGCTCCATTTTTCAACTCGCTTTTTTGGGAGCTGGCCGCAAAAGCGCAGGATTGCCTCAGGCCCTATTCTGCTTCCGGGCGGCAGGCTGAGCCTGTGGTTAATTCTTCTTCCTGATGCGAAAATAGAGTGACCTGTGCCTGTCCCAACACCTAGAGCTAGTCTCTCATTGGCTCCCCCTCTTCCCGTTCATCCTCAGGACAAATTGCAAGCTGTACGGAACGGGAGGTTACAGGTGCTGATTCTCCAAGGAGGGAGATTGCTAGTAAAGCGGCTGGAATGGCGAACCCGAGCACAAGGAGATGAGAAATGAGGTGCGTTTTAGAAACCTTTCCCGATCACACGGTGTACCACCTTCTGGGTTTCTCATGCATGTTTTCGAGGTAGGAAGATGCCCTTGAACCTGGAGATTTGGGACCCATGGGATGGGTAACAGGCAGTATTACTTTAAAGGCTCTGCGTTTGCTCCCCCAACCTCACCAAACCTCTCAGCCCCGAGAGTGTCCACCCTTATGTCTCATCCAGCTGTGGGTCTAGATATGGTCAATCCAGGTTGCATCACAGCCCCTGAACGAATTTTGTAAGAATTTCTCTCTCTTTCACTGTCTGTGTTTCACGGGTTTTTAAAAGTAATTTATTTTTATAATGGGGTTTAGCTGCTTTTCACGGCTGTGTTTCTGCCGCTTTACAGCCACTTGACTCACTTCCAGAGAGATATCAATACATAGGTTTTAAGATTCTTACTAGTCAGATATATTCTTGTGCGGTGAATAGGGGGTGTGGAGTCCAGTTCACTGAGCAAGGAGTAGGTCTTTCTATTACATATTGGGTTTATGGAACGGTATCTGAGCTCATTTGAAACCCTTGTTTTATGCATCACCCCACCCCACCTTTCCCGTTAAGCAGCCATAGTGTGTTTTGTAAACTTGTGACTCTGTTCTGTTTTGTAATTCAGTTCAAGTGTAGCGGTTTTTACATTCCCTCTATAAGTGATAGCTTATGATAAGTGTCTTTTTCTGTGTGACTTATTTCACTTAGAATCGTCGTAGCTAAAGCCACTCATCATGCTGCTACTAGCCTTATGACATTGATTTCATGGCTGAGTGATATTCCATTGTACATAAGGACCACCACTTCTTTATCCATTTTTCTCTTTCCTGGGATATTTGAGGTGTCATGAAGTGGAGGTTCTTGTCAACAGAGCAGCCCTAAACTTTGGGGTGCCTGTGTCTTGCTGATTTTTAGTTTTCCCAATTTATACGCCCATGAGTGGAAGTGCCCTATGCGCTCTAAGCTGTGTTTTTTCGATGTTTCAGGACACACCGTACACTTCTCCAGAGTGGCTGTTGGCAATTTACATCCCGCCCATCAGCGTAGCAAGGCTCCCATTTCTCCATGGCCTGTCCTGCATTTCTGGTTTTGACAGTTTTTTCCGCATGGCCCTTTTGACCGATGGGAAGCGAGACTTCTTTGTAGCGCTGATTTGCCTTTCCAGGTTGCTTGGTTGGCCAAAAAGGGCGTATGCGTTTTTTCCTGAATATATTCAGGAAAAAACGCATACGCCCTTTTTGGCCAAGGGCATCATTGTCGACGTTTTGCCGCTTTTCATGTGCTTTAAAGGCGATTCGAATCGACCTCCTGAAATCTGTTTCCTGCAATTCTGCCTTGCTTTCAGATCCTCTTCATTGCCTTCCCTCAATATATTTGTGGACGAGAGTTATCATTTATAACTCTGCAGGTTTGTGAATTGCAGTGCCCCTGAGCTCCATTTTTCAACTCGCTTTTTTGGGAGCTGGCCGCAAAAGCGCAGGATTGCCTCAGGCCCTATTCTGCTTCCCGGCGGCAGGCTGAGCCTGTGGTTAATTCTTCTTCCTGATGGGAAAATAGAGTGACCTGTGCCTGTCCCAACACCTAGAGCTAGTCTCTCATTGGCTCCCCCTCTTCCCGTTCATCCTCAGGACAAATTGCAAGCTGTACGGAACGGGAGGTTACAGGTGCTGATTCTCCAAGGAGGGAGATTGCTAGTAAAGCGGCTGGAATGGCGAACCCGAGCACAAGGAGATGAGAAATGAGGTGCGTTTTAGAAACCTTTCCCGATCACACGGTGTACCACCTTCTGGGTTTCTCATGCATGTTTTTGAGGTAGGAAGATGCCCTTGAACCTGGAGATTTGGGACCCATGGGATGGGTAACAGGCAGTATTACTTTAAAGGCTCTGCGTTTGCTCCCCCAACCTCACCAAACCTCTCAGCCCCGAGAGTGTCCACCCTTATGTCTCCTCCAGCTGTGGGTCTAGATATGGTCAATCCAGGTTGCATCACAGCCCCTGAACGAATTTTGTAAGAATTTCTCTCTCTTTCACTGTCTGTGTTTCACGGGTTTTTAAAAGTAATTTATTTTTATAATGGGGTTTAGCTGCTTTTCACGGCTGTGTTTCTGCCGCTTTACACCCACTTGACTCACTTCCAGAGAGATATCAATACATAGGTTTTAAGATTCTTACTAGTCAGATATATTCTTGTGCGGTGAATAGGGGGTGTGGAGTCCAGTTCACTGAGCAAGGAGTAGGTCTTTCTATTACATATTGGGTTTATGGAACGGTATCTGAGCTCATTTGAAACCCTTGTTTTATGCATCACCCCACCCCACCTTTCCCGTTAAGCAGCCATAGTGTGTTTTGTAAACGTGTGACTCTGTTCTGTTTTGTAATTCAGTTCAAGTGTAGCGGTTTTTACATTCCCTCTATAAGTGATAGCTTATGATAAGTGTCTTTTTCTGTGTGACTTATTTCACTTAGAATCGTCGTAGCTAAAGCCACTCATCATGCTGCTACTAGCCTTATGACATTGATTTCATGGCTGAGTGATATTCCATTGTACATAAGGACCACCACTTCTTTATCCATTTTTCTCTTTCCTGGGATATTTGAGGTGTCATGAAGTGGAGGTTCTTGTCAACAGAGCAGCCCTAAACTTTGGGGTGCCTGTGTCTTGCTGATTTTTAGTTTTCCCAATTTATACGCCCATGAGTGGAAGTGCCCTATGCGCTCTAAGCTGTGTTTTTTCGATGTTTCAGGACACACCGTACACTTCTCCAGAGTGGCTGTTGGCAATTTACATCCCGCCCATCAGGGTAGCAAGGCTCCCATTTCTCCATGGCCTGTCCTGCATTTCTGGTTTTGACACTTTTTTCCGCATGGCCCTTTTGACCGATGGGAAGCGAGACTTCTTTGTAGCGCTGATTTGCCTTTCCAGGTTGCTTGGTTGGCCAAAAAGGGCGTATGCGTTTTTTCCTGAATATATTCAGGAAAAAACGCATACGCCCTTTTTGGCCAAGGGCATCATTGTCGACGTTTTGCCGCTTTTCATGTGCTTTAAAGGCGATTGGAATCGACCTCCTGAAATCTGTTTCCTGCAATTCTGCCTTGCTTTCAGATCCTCTTCGTTGCCTTCCCTCAATATATTTGTGGACGAGAGTTATCATTTATAACTCTGCAGGTTTGTGAATTGCAGTGCCCCTGAGCTCCATTTTTCAACTCGCTTTTTTGGGAGCTGGCCGCAAAAGCGCAGGATTGCCTCAGGCCCTATTCTGCTTCCGGGCGGCAGGCTGAGCCTGTGGTTAATTCTTCTTCCTGATGGGAAAATAGAGTGACCTGTGCCTGTCCCAACACCTAGAGCTAGTCTCTCATTGGCTCCCCCTCTTCCCGTTCATCCTCAGGACAAATTGCAAGCTGTACGGAACGGGAGGTTACAGGTGCTGATTCTCCAAGGAGGGAGATTGCTAGTAAAGCGGCTGGAATGGCGAACCCGAGCACAAGGAGATGAGAAATGAGGTGCGTTTTAGAAACCTTTCCCGATCACACGGTGTACCACCTTCTGGGTTTCTCATGCATGTTTTCGAGGTAGGAAGATGCCCTTGAACCTGGAGATTTGGGACCCATGGGATGGGTAACAGGCAGTATTACTTTAAAGGCTCTGCGTTTGCTCCCCCAACCTCACCAAACCTCTCAGCCCCGAGAGTGTCCACCCTTATGTCTCATCCAGCTGTGGGTCTAGATATGGTCAATCCAGGTTGCATCACAGCCCCTGAACGAATTTTGTAAGAATTTCTCTCTCTTTCACTGTCTGTGTTTCACGGGTTTTTAAAAGTAATTTATTTTTATAATGGGGTTTAGCTGCTTTTCACGGCTGTGTTTCTGCCGCTTTACAGCCACTTGACTCACTTCCAGAGAGATATCAATACATAGGTTTTAAGATTCTTACTAGTCAGATATATTCTTGTGCGGTGAATAGGGGGTGTGGAGTCCAGTTCACTGAGCAAGGAGTAGGTCTTTCTATTACATATTGGGTTTATGGAACGGTATCTGAGCTCATTTGAAACCCTTGTTTTATGCATCACCCCACCCCACCTTTCCCGTTAAGCAGCCATAGTGTGTTTTGTAAACTTGTGACTCTGTTCTGTTTTGTAATTCAGTTCAAGTGTAGCGGTTTTTACATTCCCTCTATAAGTGATAGCTTATGATAAGTGTCTTTTTCTGTGTGACTTATTTCACTTAGAATCGTCGTAGCTAAAGCCACTCATCATGCTGCTACTAGCCTTATGACATTGATTTCATGGCTGAGTGATATTCCATTGTACATAAGGACCACCACTTCTTTATCCATTTTTCTCTTTCCTGGGATATTAGAGGTGTCATGAAGTGGAGGTTCTTGTCAAAAGAGCAGCCCTAAACTTTGGGGTGCCTGTGTCTTGCTGATTTTTAGTTTTCCCAATTTATACGCCCATGAGTGGAAGTGCCCTATGCGCTCTAAGCTGTGTTTTTTCGATGTTTCAGGACACACCGTACACTTCTCCATAGTGGCTGTTGGCAATTTACATCCCGCCCATCAGCGTAGCAAGGCTCCCATTTCTCCATGGCCTGTCCTGCATTTCTGGTTTTGACAGTTTTTTCCGCATGGCCCTTTTGACCGATGGGAAGCGAGACTTCTTTGTAGCGCTGATTTGCCTTTCCAGGTTGCTTGGTTGGCCAAAAAGGGCGTATGCGTTTTTTCCTGAATATATTCAGGAAAAAACGCATACGCCCTTTTTGGCCAAGGGCATCATTGTCGACGTTTTGCCGCTTTTCATGTGCTTTAAAGGCGATTCGAATCGACCTCCTGAAATCTGTTTCCTGCAATTCTGCCTTGCTTTCAGATCCTCTTCGTTGCCTTCCCTCAATATATTTGTGGACGAGAGTTATCATTTATAACTCTGCAGGTTTGTGAATTGCAGTGCCCCTGAGCTCCATTTTTCAACTCGCTTTTTTGGGAGCTGGCCGCAAAAGCGCAGGATTGCCTCAGGCCCTATTCTGCTTCCCGGCGGCAGGCTGAGCCTGTGGTTAATTCTTCTTCCTGATGGGAAAATAGAGTGACCTGTGCCTGTCCCAACACCTAGAGCTAGTCTCTCATTGGCTCCCCCTCTTCCCGTTCATCCTCAGGACAAATTGCAAGCTGTACGGAACGGGAGGTTAAAGGTGCTGATTCTCCAAGGAGGGAGATTGCTAGTAAAGCGGCTGGAATGGCGAACCCGACCACAAGGAGATGAGAAATGAGGTGCGTTTTAGAAACCTTTCCCGATCACATGGTGTACCACCTTCTGGGTTTCTCATGCATGTTTTCGAGGTAGGAAGATGCCCTTGAACCTGGAGATTTGGGACCCATGGGATGGGTAACAGGCAGTATTACTTTAAAGGCTCTGCGTTTGCTCCCCCAACCTCACCAAACCTCTCAGCCCCGAGAGTGTCCACCCTTATGTCTCATCCAGCTGTGGGTCTAGATATGGTCAATCCAGGTTGCATCACAGCCCCTGAACGAATTTTGTAAGAATTTCTCTCTCTTTCACTGTCTTTGTTTCACGGGTTTTTAAAAGTAATTTATTTTTATAATGGGGTTTAGCTGCTTTTCACGGCTTTGTTTCTGCCGCTTTACAGCCACTTGACTCACTTCCAGAGAGATATCAATACATAGGTTTTAAGATTCTTACTAGTCAGATATATTCTTGTGCGGTGAATAGGGGGTGTGGAGTCCAGTTCACTGAGCAAGGAGTAGGTCTTTCTATTACATATTGGGTTTATGGAACGGTATCTGAGCTCATTTGAAACCCTTGTTTTATGCATCACCCCACCCCACCTTTCCCGTTAAGCAGCCATAGTGTGTTTTGTAAACTTGTGACTCTGTTCTGTTTTGTAATTCAGTTCAAGTGTAGCGGTTTTTACATTCCCTCTATAAGTGATAGCTTATGATAAGTGTCTTTTTCTGTGTGACTTATTTCACTTAGAATCGTCGTAGCTAAAGCCACTCATCATGCTGCTACTAGCCTTATGACATTGATTTCATGGCTGAGTGATATTCCATTGTACATAAGGACCACCACTTCTTTATCCATTTTTCTCTTTCCTGGGATATTAGAGGTGTTATGAAGTGGAGGTTCTTGTCAAAAGAGCAGCCCTAAACTTTGGGGTGCCTGTGTCTTGCTGATTTTTAGTTTTCCCAATTTATACGCCCATGAGTGGAAGTGCCCTATGCGCTCTAAGCTGTGTTTTTTCGATGTTTCAGGACACACCGTACACTTCTCCATAGTGGCTGTTGGCAATTTACATCCCGCCCATCAGCGTAGCAAGGCTCCCATTTCTCCATGGCCTGTCCTGCATTTCTGGTTTTGACACTTTTTTCCGCATGGCCCTTTTGACCGATGGGAAGCGAGACTTCTTTGTAGCGCTGATTTGCCTTTCCAGGTTGCTTGGTTGGCCAAAAAGGGCGTATGCGTTTTTTCCTGACTATATTCAGGAAAAAACGCATACGCCCTTTTTGGCCAAGGGCATCATTGTCGACGTTTTGCCGCTTTTCATGTGCTTTAAAGGCGATTCGAATCGACCTCCTGAAATCTGTTTCCTGCAATTCTGCCTTGCTTTCAGATCCTCTTCGTTGCCTACCCTCAATATATTTGTGGACGAGAGTTATCATTTATAACTCTGCAGGTTTGTGAATTGCAGTGCCCCTGAGCTCCATTTTTCAACTCGCTTTTTTGGGAGCTGGCCGCAAAAGCGCAGGATTGCCTCAGGCCCTATTCTGCTTCCGGGCGGCAGGCTGAGCCTGTGGTTAATTCTTCTTCCTGATGCGAAAATAGAGTGACCTGTGCCTGTCCCAACACCTAGAGCTAGTCTCTCATTGGCTCCCCCTCTTCCCGTTCATCCTCAGGACAAATTGCAAGCTGTACGGAACGGGAGGTTACAGGTGCTGATTCTCCAAGGAGGGAGATTGCTAGTAAAGCGGCTGGAATGGCGAACCCGAGCACAAGGAGATGAGAAATGAGGTGCGTTTTAGAAACCTTTCCCGATCACACGGTGTACCACCTTCTGGGTTTCTCATGCATGTTTTCGAGGTAGGAAGATGCCCTTGAACCTGGAGATTTGGGACCCATGGGATGGGTAACAGGCAGTATTACTTTAAAGGCTCTGCGTTTGCTCCCCCAACCTCACCAAACCTCTCAGCCCCGAGAGTGTCCACCCTTATGTCTCATCCAGCTGTGGGTCTAGATATGGTCAATCCAGGTTGCATCACAGCCCCTGAACGAATTTTGTAAGAATTTCTCTCTCTTTCACTGTCTGTGTTTCACGGGTTTTTAAAAGTAATTTATTTTTATAATGGGGTTTAGCTGCTTTTCACGGCTGTGTTTCTGCCGCTTTACAGCCACTTGACTCACTTCCAGAGAGATATCAATACATAGGTTTTAAGATTCTTACTAGTCAGATATATTCTTGTGCGGTGAATAGGGGGTGTGGAGTCCAGTTCACTGAGCAAGGAGTAGGTCTTTCTATTACATATTGGGTTTATGGAACGGTATCTGAGCTCATTTGAAACCCTTGTTTTATGCATCACCCCACCCCACCTTTCCCGTTAAGCAGCCATAGTGTGTTTTGTAAACTTGTGACTCTGTTCTGTTTTGTAATTCAGTTCAAGTGTAGCGGTTTTTACATTCCCTCTATAAGTGATAGCTTATGATAAGTGTCTTTTTCTGTGTGACTTATTTCACTTAGAATCGTCGTAGCTAAAGCCACTCATCATGCTGCTACTAGCCTTATGACATTGATTTCATGGCTGAGTGATATTCCATTGTACATAAGGACCACCACTTCTTTATCCATTTTTCTCTTTCCTGGGATATTTGAGGTGTCATGAAGTGGAGGTTCTTGTCAACAGAGCAGCCCTAAACTTTGGGGTGCCTGTGTCTTGCTGATTTTTAGTTTTCCCAATTTATACGCCCATGAGTGGAAGTGCCCTATGCGCTCTAAGCTGTGTTTTTTCGATGTTTCAGGACACACCGTACACTTCTCCAGAGTGGCTGTTGGCAATTTACATCCCGCCCATCAGCGTAGCAAGGCTCCCATTTCTCCATGGCCTGTCCTGCATTTCTGGTTTTGACAGTTTTTTCCGCATGGCCCTTTTGACCGATGGGAAGCGAGACTTCTTTGTAGCGCTGATTTGCCTTTCCAGGTTGCTTGGTTGGCCAAAAAGGGCGTATGCGTTTTTTCCTGAATATATTCAGGAAAAAACGCATACGCCCTTTTTGGCCAAGGGCATCATTGTCGACGTTTTGCCGCTTTTCATGTGCTTTAAAGGCGATTCGAATCGACCTCCTGAAATCTGTTTCCTGCAATTCTGCCTTGCTTTCAGATCCTCTTCATTGCCTTCCCTCAATATATTTGTGGACGAGAGTTATCATTTATAACTCTGCAGGTTTGTGAATTGCAGTGCCCCTGAGCTCCATTTTTCAACTCGCTTTTTTGGGAGCTGGCCGCAAAAGCGCAGGATTGCCTCAGGCCCTATTCTGCTTCCCGGCGGCAGGCTGAGCCTGTGGTTAATTCTTCTTCCTGATGGGAAAATAGAGTGACCTGTGCCTGTCCCAACACCTAGAGCTAGTCTCTCATTGGCTCCCCCTCTTCCCGTTCATCCTCAGGACAAATTGCAAGCTGTACGGAACGGGAGGTTACAGGTGCTGATTCTCCAAGGAGGGAGATTGCTAGTAAAGCGGCTGGAATGGCGAACCCGAGCACAAGGAGATGAGAAATGAGGTGCGTTTTAGAAACCTTTCCCGATCACACGGTGTACCACCTTCTGGGTTTCTCATGCATGTTTTTGAGGTAGGAAGATGCCCTTGAACCTGGAGATTTGGGACCCATGGGATGGGTAACAGGCAGTATTACTTTAAAGGCTCTGCGTTTGCTCCCCCAACCTCACCAAACCTCTCAGCCCCGAGAGTGTCCACCCTTATGTCTCCTCCAGCTGTGGGTCTAGATATGGTCAATCCAGGTTGCATCACAGCCCCTGAACGAATTTTGTAAGAATTTCTCTCTCTTTCACTGTCTGTGTTTCACGGGTTTTTAAAAGTAATTTATTTTTATAATGGGGTTTAGCTGCTTTTCACGGCTGTGTTTCTGCCGCTTTACACCCACTTGACTCACTTCCAGAGAGATATCAATACATAGGTTTTAAGATTCTTACTAGTCAGATATATTCTTGTGCGGTGAATAGGGGGTGTGGAGTCCAGTTCACTGAGCAAGGAGTAGGTCTTTCTATTACATATTGGGTTTATGGAACGGTATCTGAGCTCATTTGAAACCCTTGTTTTATGCATCACCCCACCCCACCTTTCCCGTTAAGCAGCCATAGTGTGTTTTGTAAACGTGTGACTCTGTTCTGTTTTGTAATTCAGTTCAAGTGTAGCGGTTTTTACATTCCCTCTATAAGTGATAGCTTATGATAAGTGTCTTTTTCTGTGTGACTTATTTCACTTAGAATCGTCGTAGCTAAAGCCACTCATCATGCTGCTACTAGCCTTATGACATTGATTTCATGGCTGAGTGATATTCCATTGTACATAAGGACCACCACTTCTTTATCCATTTTTCTCTTTCCTGGGATATTTGAGGTGTCATGAAGTGGAGGTTCTTGTCAACAGAGCAGCCCTAAACTTTGGGGTGCCTGTGTCTTGCTGATTTTTAGTTTTCCCAATTTATACGCCCATGAGTGGAAGTGCCCTATGCGCTCTAAGCTGTGTTTTTTCGATGTTTCAGGACACACCGTACACTTCTCCAGAGTGGCTGTTGGCAATTTACATCCCGCCCATCAGGGTAGCAAGGCTCCCATTTCTCCATGGCCTGTCCTGCATTTCTGGTTTTGACACTTTTTTCCGCATGGCCCTTTTGACCGATGGGAAGCGAGACTTCTTTGTAGCGCTGATTTGCCTTTCCAGGTTGCTTGGTTGGCCAAAAAGGGCGTATGCGTTTTTTCCTGAATATATTCAGGAAAAAACGCATACGCCCTTTTTGGCCAAGGGCATCATTGTCGACGTTTTGCCGCTTTTCATGTGCTTTAAAGGCGATTGGAATCGACCTCCTGAAATCTGTTTCCTGCAATTCTGCCTTGCTTTCAGATCCTCTTCGTTGCCTTCCCTCAATATATTTGTGGACGAGAGTTATCATTTATAACTCTGCAGGTTTGTGAATTGCAGTGCCCCTGAGCTCCATTTTTCAACTCGCTTTTTTGGGAGCTGGCCGCAAAAGCGCAGGATTGCCTCAGGCCCTATTCTGCTTCCGGGCGGCAGGCTGAGCCTGTGGTTAATTCTTCTTCCTGATGGGAAAATAGAGTGACCTGTGCCTGTCCCAACACCTAGAGCTAGTCTCTCATTGGCTCCCCCTCTTCCCGTTCATCCTCAGGACAAATTGCAAGCTGTACGGAACGGGAGGTTACAGGTGCTGATTCTCCAAGGAGGGAGATTGCTAGTAAAGCGGCTGGAATGGCGAACCCGAGCACAAGGAGATGAGAAATGAGGTGCGTTTTAGAAACCTTTCCCGATCACACGGTGTACCACCTTCTGGGTTTCTCATGCATGTTTTCGAGGTAGGAAGATGCCCTTGAACCTGGAGATTTGGGACCCATGGGATGGGTAACAGGCAGTATTACTTTAAAGGCTCTGCGTTTGCTCCCCCAACCTCACCAAACCTCTCAGCCCCGAGAGTGTCCACCCTTATGTCTCATCCAGCTGTGGGTCTAGATATGGTCAATCCAGGTTGCATCACAGCCCCTGAACGAATTTTGTAAGAATTTCTCTCTCTTTCACTGTCTGTGTTTCACGGGTTTTTAAAAGTAATTTATTTTTATAATGGGGTTTAGCTGCTTTTCACGGCTGTGTTTCTGCCGCTTTACACCCACTTGACTCACTTCCAGAGAGATATCAATACATAGGTTTTAAGATTCTTACTAGTCAGATATATTCTTGTGCGGTGAATAGGGGGTGTGGAGTCCAGTTCACTGAGCAAGGAGTAGGTCTTTCTATTACATATTGGGTTTATGGAACGGTATCTGAGCTCATTTGAAACCCTTGTTTTATGCATCACCCCACCCCACCTTTCCCGTTAAGCAGCCATAGTGTGTTTTGTAAACGTGTGACTCTGTTCTGTTTTGTAATTCAGTTCAAGTGTAGCGGTTTTTACATTCCCTCTATAAGTGATAGCTTATGATAAGTGTCTTTTTCTGTGTGACTTATTTCACTTAGAATCGTCGTAGCTAAAGCCACTCATCATGCTGCTACTAGCCTTATGACATTGATTTCATGGCTGAGTGATATTCCATTGTACATAAGGACCACCACTTCTTTATCCATTTTTCTCTTTCCTGGGATATTTGAGGTGTCATGAAGTGGAGGTTCTTGTCAACAGAGCAGCCCTAAACTTTGGGGTGCCTGTGTCTTGCTGATTTTTAGTTTTCCCAATTTATACGCCCATGAGTGGAAGTGCCCTATGCGCTCTAAGCTGTGTTTTTTCGATGTTTCAGGACACACCGTACACTTCTCCAGAGTGGCTGTTGGCAATTTACATCCCGCCCATCAGGGTAGCAAGGCTCCCATTTCTCCATGGCCTGTCCTGCATTTCTGGTTTTGACACTTTTTTCCGCATGGCCCTTTTGACCGATGGGAAGCGAGACTTCTTTGTAGCGCTGATTTGCCTTTCCAGGTTGCTTGGTTGGCCAAAAAGGGCGTATGCGTTTTTTCCTGAATATATTCAGGAAAAAACGCATACGCCCTTTTTGGCCAAGGGCATCATTGTCGACGTTTTGCCGCTTTTCATGTGCTTTAAAGGCGATTGGAATCGACCTCCTGAAATCTGTTTCCTGCAATTCTGCCTTGCTTTCAGATCCTCTTCGTTGCCTTCCCTCAATATATTTGTGGACGAGAGTTATCATTTATAACTCTGCAGGTTTGTGAATTGCAGTGCCCCTGAGCTCCATTTTTCAACTCGCTTTTTTGGGAGCTGGCCGCAAAAGCGCAGGATTGCCTCAGGCCCTATTCTGCTTCCGGGCGGCAGGCTGAGCCTGTGGTTAATTCTTCTTCCTGATGGGAAAATAGAGTGACCTGTGCCTGTCCCAACACCTAGAGCTAGTCTCTCATTGGCTCCCCCTCTTCCCGTTCATCCTCAGGACAAATTGCAAGCTGTACGGAACGGGAGGTTACAGGTGCTGATTCTCCAAGGAGGGAGATTGCTAGTAAAGCGGCTGGAATGGCGAACCCGAGCACAAGGAGATGAGAAATGAGGTGCGTTTTAGAAACCTTTCCCGATCACACGGTGTACCACCTTCTGGGTTTCTCATGCATGTTTTCGAGGTAGGAAGATGCCCTTGAACCTGGAGATTTGGGACCCATGGGATGGGTAACAGGCAGTATTACTTTAAAGGCTCTGCGTTTGCTCCCCCAACCTCACCAAACCTCTCAGCCCCGAGAGTGTCCACCCTTATGTCTCATCCAGCTGTGGGTCTAGATATGGTCAATCCAGGTTGCATCACAGCCCCTGAACGAATTTTGTAAGAATTTCTCTCTCTTTCACTGTCTGTGTTTCACGGGTTTTTAAAAGTAATTTATTTTTATAATGGGGTTTAGCTGCTTTTCACGGCTGTGTTTCTGCCGCTTTACACCCACTTGACTCACTTCCAGAGAGATATCAATACATAGGTTTTAAGATTCTTACTAGTCAGATATATTCTTGTGCGGTGAATAGGGGGTGTGGAGTCCAGTTCACTGAGCAAGGAGTAGGTCTTTCTATTACATATTGGGTTTATGGAACGGTATCTGAGCTCATTTGAAACCCTTGTTTTATGCATCACCCCACCCCACCTTTCCCGTTAAGCAGCCATAGTGTGTTTTGTAAACTTGTGACTCTGTTCTGTTTTGTAATTCAGTTCAAGTGTAGCGGTTTTTACATTCCCTCTATAAGTGATAGCTTATGATAAGTGTCTTTTTCTGTGTGACTTATTTCACTTAGAATCGTCGTAGCTAAAGCCACTCATCATGCTGCTACTAGCCTTATGACATTGATTTCATGGCTGAGTGATATTCCATTGTACATAAGGACCACCACTTCTTTATCCATTTTTCTCTTTCCTGGGATATTTGAGGTGTCATGAAGTGGAGGTTCTTGTCAACAGAGCAGCCCTAAACTTTGGGGTGCCTGTGTCTTGCTGATTTTTAGTTTTCCCAATTTATACGCCCATGAGTGGAAGTGCCCTATGCGCTCTAAGCTGTGTTTTTTCGATGTTTCAGGACACACCGTACACTTCTCCAGAGTGGCTGTTGGCAATTTACATCCCGCCCATCAGCGTAGCAAGGCTCCCATTTCTCCATGGCCTGTCCTGCATTTCTGGTTTTGACACTTTTTTCCGCATGGCCCTTTTGACCGATGGGAAGCGAGACTTCTTTGTAGCGCTGATTTGCCTTTCCAGGTTGCTTGGTTGGCCAAAAAGGGCGTATGCGTTTTTTCCTGAATATATTCAGGAAAAAACGCATACGCCCTTTTTGGCCAAGGGCATCATTGTCGACGTTTTGCCGCTTTTCATGTGCTTTAAAGGCGATTCGAATCGACCTCCTGAAATCTGTTTCCTGCAATTCTGCCTTGCTTTCAGATCCTCTTCGTTGCCTTCCCTCAATATATTTGTGGACGAGAGTTATCATTTATAACTCTGCAGGTTTGTGAATTGCAGTGCCCCTGAGCTCCATTTTTCAACTCGCTTTTTTGGGAGCTGGCCGCAAAAGCGCAGGATTGCCTCAGGCCCTATTCTGCTTCCGGGCGGCAGGCTGAGCCTGTGGTTAATTCTTCTTCCTGATGGGAAAATAGAGTGACCTGTGCCTGTCCCAACACCTAGAGCTAGTCTCTCATTGGCTCCCCCTCTTCCCGTTCATCCTCAGGACAAATTGCAAGCTGTACGGAACGGGAGGTTACAGGTGCTGATTCTCCAAGGAGGGAGATTGCTAGTAAAGCGGCTGGAATCGCGAACCCGAGCACAAGGAGATGAGAAATGAGGTGCGTTTTAGAAACCTTTCCCGATCACACGGTGTACCACCTTCTGGGTTTCTCATGCATGTTTTCGAGGTAGGAAGATGCCCTTGAACCTGGAGATTTGGGACCCATGGGATGGGTAACAGGCAGTATTACTTTAAAGGCTCTGCGTTTGCTCCCCCAACCTCACCAAACCTCTCAGCCCCGAGAGTGTCCACCCTTATGTCTCATCCAGCTGTGGGTCTAGATATGGTCAATCCAGGTTGCATCACAGCCCCTGAACGAATTTTGTAAGAATTTCTCTCTCTTTCACTGTGTTTGTTTCACGGGTTTTTAAAAGTAATTTATTTTTATAATGGGGTTTAGCCGCTTTTCACGGCTGTGTTTCTGCCGTTTTACACCCACTTGACTCACTTCCAGAGAGATATCAATACATAGGTTTTAAGATTCTTACTAGTCAGATATATTCTTGTGCGGTGAATAGGGGGTGTGGAGTCCAGTTCACTGAGCAAGGAGTAGGTCTTTCTATTACATATTGTGTTTATGGAACGGTATCTGAGCTCATTTGAAACCCTTGTTTTATGCATCACCCCACCCCACCTTTCCCGTTAAGCAGCCATAGTGTGTTTTGTAAACTTGTGACTCTGTTCTGTTTTGTAATTCAGTTCAAGTGTAGCGGTTTTTACATTCCCTCTATAAGTGATAGCTTATGATAAGTGTCTTTTTCTGTGTGACTTATTTCACTTAGAATCGTCGTAGCTAAAGCCACTCATCATGCTGCTACTAGCCTTATGACATTGATTTCATGGCTGAGTGATATTCCATTGTACATAAGGACCACCACTTCTTTATCCATTTTTCTCTTTCCTGGGATATTTGAGGTGTCATGAAGTGGAGGTTCTTGTCAACAGAGCAGCCCTAAACTTTGGGGTGCCTGTGTCTTGCTGATTTTTAGTTTTCCCAATTTATACGCCCATGAGTGGAAGTGCCCTATGCGGTGTAAGCTGTGTTTTTTCGATGTTTCAGGACACACCGTACACTCCTCCATAGTGGCTGTTGGCAATTTACATCCCGCCCATCAGCGTAGCAAGGCTCCCATTTCTCCATGGCCTGTCCTGCATTTCTGGTTTTGACACTTTTTCCGCATGGCCCTTTTGACCGATGGGAAGCGAGACTTCTTTGTAGCGCTGATTTGCCTTTCCAGGTTGCTTGGTTGGCCAAAAAGGGCGTATGCGTTTTTTCCTGAATATATTCAGGAAAAAACGCATACGCCCTTTTTGGCCAAGGGCATCATTGTCGACGTTTTGCCGCTTTTCATGTGCTTTAAAGGCGATTCGAATCGACCTCCTGAAATCTGTTTCCTGCAATTCTGCCTTGCTTTCAGATCCTCTTCGTTGCCTTCCCTCAATATATTTGTGGACGAGAGTTATCATTTATAACTCTGCAGGTTTGTGAATTGCAGTGCCCCTGAGCTCCATTTTTCAACTCGCTTTTTTGGGAGCTGGCCGCAAAAGCGCAGGATTGCCTCAGGCCCTATTCTGCTTCCGGGCGGCAGGCTGAGCCTGTGGTTAATTCTTCTTCCTGATGGGAAAATAGAGTGACCTGTGCCTGTCCCAACACCTAGAGCTAGTCTCTCATTGGCTCCCCCTCTTCCCGTTCATCCTCAGGACAAATTGCAAGCTGTACGGAACGGGAGGTTACAGGTGCTGATTCTCCAAGGAGGGAGATTGCTAGTAAAGCGGCTGGAATGGCGAACCCGAGCACAAGGAGATGAGAAATGAGGTGCGTTTTAGAAACCTTTCCCGATCACACGGTGTACCACCTTCTGGGTTTCTCATGCATGTTTTCGAGGTAGGAAGATGCCCTTGAACCTGGAGATTTGGGACCCATGGGATGGGTAACAGGCAGTATTACTTTAAAGGCTCTGCGTTTGCTCCCCCAACCTCACCAAACCTCTCAGCCCCGAGAGTGTCCACCCTTATGTCTCATCCAGCTGTGGGTCTAGATATGGTCAATCCAGGTTGCATCACAGCCCCTGAACGAATTTTGTAAGAATTTCTCTCTCTTTCACTGTCTGTGTTTCACGGGTTTTTAAAAGTAATTTATTTTTATAATGGGGTTTAGCTGCTTTTCACGGCTGTGTTTCTGCCGCTTTACAGCCACTTGACTCACTTCCAGAGAGATATCAATACATAGGTTTTAAGATTCTTACTAGTCAGATATATTCTTGTGCGGTGAATAGGGGGTGTGGAGTCCAGTTCACTGAGCAAGGAGTAGGTCTTTCTATTACATATTGGGTTTATGGAACGGTATCTGAGCTCATTTGAAACCCTTGTTTTATGCATCACCCCACCCCACCTTTCCCGTTAAGCAGCCATAGTGTGTTTTGTAAACTTGTGACTCTGTTCTGTTTTGTAATTCAGTTCAAGTGTAGCGGTTTTTACATTCCCTCTATAAGTGATAGCTTATGATAAGTGTCTTTTTCTGTGTGACTTATTTCACTTAGAATCGTCGTAGCTAAAGCCACTCATCATGCTGCTACTAGCCTTATGACATTGATTTCATGGCTGAGTGATATTCCATTGTACATAAGGACCACCACTTCTTTATCCATTTTTCTCTTTCCTGGGATATTTGAGGTGTCATGAAGTGGAGGTTCTTGTCAACAGAGCAGCCCTAAACTTTGGGGTGCCTGTGTCTTGCTGATTTTTAGTTTTCCCAATTTATACGCCCATGAGTGGAAGTGCCCTATGCGCTCTAAGCTGTGTTTTTTCGATGTTTCAGGACACACCGTACACTTCTCCAGAGTGGCTGTTGGCAATTTACATCCCGCCCATCAGCGTAGCAAGGCTCCCATTTCTCCATGGCCTGTCCTGCATTTCTGGTTTTGACACTTTTTTCCGCATGGCCCTTTTGACCGATGGGAAGCGAGACTTCTTTGTAGCGCTGATTTGCCTTTCCAGGTTGCTTGGTTGGCCAAAAAGGGCGTATGCGTTTTTTCCTGAATATATTCAGGAAAAAACGCATACGCCCTTTTTGGCCAAGGGCATCATTGTCGACGTTTTGCCGCTTTTCATGTGCTTTAAAGGCGATTCGAATCGACCTCCTGAAATCTGTTTCCTGCAATTCTGCCTTGCTTTCAGATCCTCTTCGTTGCCTTCCCTCAATATATTTGTGGACGAGAGTTATCATTTATAACTCTGCAGGTTTGTGAATTGCAGTGCCCCTGAGCTCCATTTTTCAACTCGCTTTTTTGGGAGCTGGCCGCAAAAGCGCAGGATTGCCTCAGGCCCTATTCTGCTTCCGGGCGGCAGGCTGAGCCTGTGGTTAATTCTTCTTCCTGATGGGAAAATAGAGTGACCTGTGCCTGTCCCAACACCTAGAGCTAGTCTCTCATTGGCTCCCCCTCTTCCCGTTCATCCTCAGGACAAATTGCAAGCTGTACGGAACGGGAGGTTACAGGTGCTGATTCTCCAAGGAGGGAGATTGCTAGTAAAGCGGCTGGAATGGCGAACCCGAGCACAAGGAGATGAGAAATGAGGTGCGTTTTAAAAACCTTTCCCGATCACACGGTGTACCACCTTCTGGGTTTCTCATGCATGTTTTCGAGGTAGGAAGATGCCCTTGAACCTGGAGATTTGGGACCCATGGGATGGGTAACAGGCAGTATTACTTTAAAGGCTCTGCGTTTGCTCCCCCAACCTCACCAAACCTCTCAGCCCCGAGAGTGTCCACCCTTATGTCTCATCCAGCTGTGGGTCTAGATATGGTCAATCCAGGTTGCATCACAGCCCCTGAACGAATTTTGTAAGAATTTCTCTCTCTTTGACTGTCTTTGTTTCACGGGTTTTTAAAAGTAATTTATTTTTATAATGGGGTTTAGCTGCTTTTCACGGCTGTGTTTCTGCCGCTTTACAGCCACTTGACTCACTTCCAGAGAGATATCAATACATAGGTTTTAAGATTCTTACTAGTCAGATATATTCTTGTGCGGTGAGTAGGGGGTGTTGAGTCCAGTTCACTGAGCAAGGAGTAGGTCTTTCTATTACATATTGGGTTTATGGAACGGTATCTGAGCTCATTTGAAACCCTTGTTTTATGCATCACCCCACCCCACCTTTCCCGTTAAGCAGCCATAGTGTGTTTCGTAAACGTGTGACTCTGTTCTGTTTTGTAATTCAGTCCAAGTGTAGCGGTTTTTACATTCCCTCTATAAGTGATAGGTTATGATAAGTGTCTTTTTCTGTGTGACTTATTTCACTTAGAATCGTCGTAGCTAAAGCCACTCATCATGCTGCTACTAGCCTTATGACATTGATTTCATGGCTGAGTGATATTCCATTGTACATAAGGACCACCACTTCTTTATCCATTTTTCTCTTTCCTGGGATATTTGAGGTGTCATGAAGTGGAGGTTCTTGTCAACAGAGCAGCCCTAAACTTTGGGGTGCCTGTGTCTTGCTGATTTTTTGTTTTCCCAATTTATACGCCCATGAGTGGAAGTGCCCTATGCGGTGTAAGCTGTGTTTTTGCGATGTTTCAGGACACACCGTACACTTCTCCATAGTGGCTGTTGGCAATTTACATCCCGCCCATCAGCGTAGCAAGGCTCCCATTTCTCCATGTCCTGTCCTGCATGTCTGGTTTTGACACTTTTTCCGCATGGCCCTTTTGACCGATGGGAAGCGAGAATTCTTTGTAGCGCTGATTTGCCTTTCCAGGTTGCTTGGTTGGCCAAAAAGGGCGTATGCGTTTTTTCCTGAATATATTCAGGAAAAAACGCATACGCCCTTTTTGGCCAAGGGCATCATTGTCGACGTTTTGCCGCTTTTCATGTGCTTTAAAGGCGATTCGAATCGACCTCCTGAAATCTGTTTCCTGCAATTCTGCCTTGCTTTCAAATCCTCTTCGTTGCCTTCCCTCAATATATTTGTGGACGAGAGTTATCATTTATAACTCTGCAGGTTTGTGAATTGCAGTGCCCCTGAGCTCCATTTTTCAACTCGCTTTTTTGGGAGCTGGCCGCAAAAGCGCAGGATTGCCTCAGGCCCTATTCTGCTTCCGGGCGGCAGGCTGAGCCTGTGGTTAATTCTTCTTCCTGATGGGAAAATAGAGTGACCTGTGCCTGTCCCAACACCTAGAGCTAGTCTCTCATTGGCTCCCCCTCTTCCCGTTCATCCTCAGGACAAATTGCAAGCTGTACGGAACGGGAGGTTACAGGTGCTGATTCTCCAAGGAGGGAGATTGCTAGTAAAGCGGCTGGAATGGCGAACCCGAGCACAAGGAGATGAGAAATGAGGTGCGTTTTAGAAACCTTTCCCGATCACACGGTGTACCACCTTCTGGGTTTCTCATGCATGTTTTCGAGGTAGGAAGATGCCCTTGAACCTGGAGATTTGGGACCCATGGGATGGGTAACAGGCAGTATTACTTTAAAGGCTCTGCGTTTGCTCCCCCAACCTCACCAAACCTCTCAGCCCCGAGAGTGTCCACCCTTATGTCTCATCCAGCTGTGGGTCTAGATATGGTCAATCCAGGTTGCATCACAGCCCCTGAACGAATTTTGTAAGAATTTCTCTCTCTTTCACTGTCTTTGTTTCACGGGTTTTTAAAAGTAATTTATTTTTATAATGGGGTTTAGCTGCTTTTCACGGCTGTGTTTCTGCCGCTTTACACCCACTTGACTCACTTCCAGAGAGATATCAATACATAGGTTTTAAGATTCTTACTAGTCAGATATATTCTTGTGCGGTGAATAGGGGGTGTTGAGTCCAGTTCACTGAGCAAGGAGTAGGTCTTTCTATGACATATTGGGTTTATGGAACGGTATCTGAGCTCATTTGAAACCCTTGTTTTATGCATCACCCCACCCCACATTTCCCGTTAAGCAGCCATAGTGTGTTTTGTAAACTTGTGACTCTGTTCTGTTTTGTAATTCAGTCCAAGTGTAGCGGTTTTTACATTCCCTCTATAAGTGATAGCTTATGATAAGTGTCTTTTTCTGTGTGACTTATTTCACTTAGAACCGTCGTAGCTAAAGCCACTCATCATGCTGCTACTAGCCTTATGACATTGATGTCATGGCTGAGTGATATTCCATTGTACATAAGGACCACCACTTCTTTATCCATTTTTCTCTTTCCTGGGATATTTGAGGTGTCATGAAGTGGAGGTTCTTGTCAACAGAGCAGCCCTAAACTTTGGGGTGCCTGTGTCTTGCTGATTTTTAGTTTTCCCAATTTATATGCCCATGAGTGGAAGTGCCCTATGCGCTCTAAGCTGTGTTTTTTCGATGTTTCAGGACACACCGTACAGTTCTCCAGAGTGGCTCTTGGCAATTTACATCCCGCCCATCAGCGCAGCAGGGCTCCCATTTCTCCATGGCCTGTCCTGCATTTCTGGTTTTGACAGTTTTTTCCACATGGCCCTTTTGACCGATGGGAAGCGAGACTTCTTTGTAGCGCTGATTTGCCTTTCCAGGTTGCTTGGTTGGCCAAAAAGGGCGTATGCGTTTTTTCCTGAATATATTCAGGAAAAAACGCATACGCCCTTTTTGGCCAAGGGCATCATTGTCGACGTTTTGCCGCTTTTCATGTGCTTTAAAGGCGATTCGAATCGACCTCCTGAAATCTGTTTCCTGCAATTCTGCCTTGCTTTCAGATCCTCTTCGTTGCCTTCCCTCAATATATTTGTGGACGAGAGTTATCATTTATAACTCTGCAGGTTTGTGAATTGCAGTGCCCCTGAGCTCCATTTTTCAACTCGCTTTTTTGGGAGCTGGCCGCAAAAGCGCAGGATTGCCTCAGGCCCTATTCTGGTTCCGGGCGGCAGGCTGAGCCTGTGGTTAATTCTTCTTCCTGATGAGAAAATAGAGTGACCTGTGCCTGTCCCAACACCTAGAGCTAGTCTCTCATTGGCTCCCCCTCTTCCCGTTCATCCTCAGGACAAATTGCAAGCTGTACGGAACGGGAGGTTAAAGGTGCTGATTCTCCAAGGAGGGAGATTGCTAGTAAAGCGGCTGGAATGGCGAACCCGAGCACAAGGAGATGAGAAATGAGGTGCGTGTTAGAAACCTTTCCCTATCACACGGTGTACCACCTTCTGGGTTTCTCATGCATGGTTTCGAGGTAGGAAGATGCCCTTGAACCTGGAGATTTGGGACCCATGGGATGGGTAACAGGCAGTATTACTTTAAAGGCTCTGCGTTTGCTCCCCCAACCTCACCAAACCTCTCAGCCCCGAGAGTGTCCACCCTTATGTCTCCTCCAGCTGTGGGTCTAGATATGGTCAATCCAGGTTGCATCACAGCCCCTGAACGAATTTTGTAAGAATTTCTCTCTCTTTCACTGTCTTTGTTTCACGGGTTTTTAAAAGTAATTTATTTTTATAATGGGGTTTAGCCGCTTTTCACGGCTGTGTTTCTGCCGCTTTACACCCACTTGACTCACTTCCAGAGAGATATCAATACATAGGTTTTAAGATTCTTACTAGTCAGATATATTCTTGAGCGGTGAATAGGGGGTGTTGAGTCCAGTTCACTGAGCAAGGAGTAGGTCTTTCTATGACATATTGGGTTTATGGAACGGTATCTGAGCTCATTTGAAACCCTTGTTTTATGCATCACCCCACCCCACCTTTCCCGTTAAGCAGCCATAGTGTGTTTTCTCAACGTGTGACTCTATTCTGTTTTGTAATTCAGTTCAAGTGTAGCGGTTTTTACATTCCCTCTATAAATGATAGCTTATGATAAGTGTCTTTTTCTGTGTGACTTATTTCACTTAGAATCGTCGTAGCTAAAGCCACTCATCATGCTGCTACTAGCCTTATGACATTGATTTCATGGCTGAGTGATATTCCATTGTACATAAGGACCACCACTTCTTTATCCATTTTTCTCTTTCCTGGGATATTTGAGGTGTCACGAAGTGGAGGTTCTTGTCAACAGAGCAGCCCTAAACTTTGGGGTGCCTGTGTCTTCCTGATTTTTAGTTTTCCCCATTTATACGCCCATGAGTGGAAGTGCCCTATGCGCTCTAAGCTGTGTTTTTTCGATGTTTCAGGACACACCGTACACTTCTCCATAGTGGCTGTTGGCAATTTACATCCCGCCCATCAGCGTAGCAAGGCTCCCATTTCTCCATGGCCTGTCCTGCATTTCTGGTTTTGACACTTTTTCCGCATGGCCCTTTTGACCGATGGGAAGCGAGAATTCTTTGTAGCGCTGATTTGCCTTTCCAGGTTGCTTGGTTGGCCAAAAAGGGCGTATGCGTTTTTTCCTGAATATATTCAGGAAAAAACGCATACGCCCTTTTTGGCCAAGGGCATCATTGTCGACGTTTTGCCGCTTTTCATGTGCTTTAAAGGCGATTCGAATCGACCTCCTGAAATCTGTTTCCTGCAATTCTGCCTTGCTTTCAAATCCTCTTCGTTGCCTTCCCTCAATATATTTGTGGACGAGAGTTATCATTTATAACTCTGCAGGTTTGTGAATTGCAGTGCCCCTGAGCTCCATTTTTCAACTCGCTTTTTTGGGAGCTGGCCGCAAAAGCGCAGGATTGCCTCAGGCCCTATTCTGCTTCCGGGCGGCAGGCTGAGCCTGTGGTTAATTCTTCTTCCTGATGGGAAAATAGAGTGACCTGTGCCTGTCCCAACACCTAGAGCTAGTCTCTCATTGGCTCCCCCTCTTCCCGTTCATCCTCAGGACAAATTGCAAGCTGTACGGAACGGGAGGTTAAAGGTGCTGATTCTCCAAGGAGGGAGATTGCTAGTAAAGCGGCTGGAATGGCGAACCCGAGCACAAGGAGATGAGAAATGAGGTGCGTGTTAGAAACCTTTCCCTATCACACGGTGTACCACCTTCTGGGTTTCTCATGCATGGTTTCGAGGTAGGAAGATGCCCTTGAACCTGGAGATTTGGGACCCATGGGATGGGTAACAGGCAGTATTACTTTAAAGGCTCTGCGTTTGCTCCCCCAACCTCACCAAACCTCTCAGCCCCGAGAGTGTCCACCCTTATGTCTCCTCCAGCTGTGGGTCTAGATATGGTCAATCCAGGTTGCATCACAGCCCCTGAACGAATTTTGTAAGAATTTCTCTCTCTTTCACTGTCTTTGTTTCACGGGTTTTTAAAAGTAATTTATTTTTATAATGGGGTTTAGCCGCTTTTCACGGCTGTGTTTCTGCCGCTTTACACCCACTTGACTCACTTCCAGAGAGATATCAATACATAGGTTTTAAGATTCTTACTAGTCAGATATATTCTTGTGCGGTGAATAGGGGGTGTTGAGTCCAGTTCACTGAGCAAGGAGTAGGTCTTTCTATGACATATTGGGTTTATGGAACGGTATCTGAGCTCATTTGAAACCCTTGTTTTATGCATCACCCCACCCCACCTTTCCCGTTAAGCAGCCATAGTGTGTTTTCTCAACGTGTGACTCTATTCGGTTTTGTAATTCAGTTCAAGTGTAGCAGTTTTTACATTCCCTCTATAAATGATAGCTTATGATAAGTGTCTTTTTCTGTGTGACTTATTTCACTTAGAATCGTCGTAGCTAAAGCCACTCATCATGCTGCTACTAGCCTTATGACATTGATTTCATGGCTGAGTGATATTCCATTGTACATAAGGACCACCACTTCTTTATCCATTTTTCTCTTTCCTGGGATATTTGAGGTGTCACGAAGTGGAGGTTCTTGTCAACAGAGCAGCCCTAAACTTTGGGGTGCCTGTGTCTTGCTGATTTTTAGTTTTCCCCATTTATACGCCCATGAGTGGAAGTGCCCTATGCGCTCTAAGCTGTGTTTTTTCGATGTTTCAGGACACACCGTACACTTCTCCATAGTGGCTGTTGGCAATTTACATCCCGCCCATCAGCGTAGCAAGGCTCCCATTTCTCCATGGCCTGTCCTGCATTTCTGGTTTTGACACATTTTCCGCATGGCCCTTTTGACCGATGGGAAGCGAGACTTCTTTGTAGCGCTGATTTGCCTTTCCAGGTTGCTTGGTTGGCCAAAAAGGGCGTATGCGTTTTTTCCTGAATATATTCAGGAAAAAACGCATACGCCCTTTTTGGCCAAGGGCATCATTGTCGACGTTTTGCCGCTTTTCATGTGCTTTAAAGGCGATTCGAATCGACCTCCTGAAATCTGTTTCCTGCAATTCTGCCTTGCTTTCAGATCCTCTTCGTTGCCTTCCCTCAATATATTTGTGGACGAGAGTTATCATTTATAACTCTGCAGGTTTGTGAATTGCAGTGCCCCTGAGCTCCATTTTTCAACTCGCTTTTTTGGGAGCTGGCCGCAAAAGCGCAGGATTGCCTCAGGCCCTATTCTGCTTCCGGGCGGCAGGCTGAGCCTGTGGTTAATTCTTCTTCCTGATGGGAAAATAGAGTGACCTGTGCCTGTCCCAACACCTAGAGCTAGTCTCTCATTGGCTCCCCCTCTTCCCGTTCATCCTCAGGACAAATTGCAAGCTGTACGGAACGGGAGGTTACAGGTGCTGATTCTCCAAGGAGGGAGATTGCTAGTAAAGCGGCTGGAATGGCGAACCCGAGCACAAGGAGATGAGAAATGAGGTGAGTTTTAGAAACCTTTCCCGATCACACGGTGTACCACCTTCTGGGTTTCTCATGCATGTTTTCGAGGTAGGAAGATGCCCTTGAACCTGGAGATTTGGGACCCATGGGATGGGTAACAGGCAGTATTACTTTAAAGGCTCTGCGTTTGCTCCCCCAACCTCACCAAACCTCTCAGCCCCGAGAGTGTCCACCCTTATGTCTCATCCAGCTGTGGGTCTAGATATGGTCAATCCAGGTTGCATCACAGCCCCTGAACGAATTTTGTAAGAATTTCTCTCTCTTTCACTGTCTTTGTTTCACGGGTTTTTAAAAGTAATTTATTTTTATAATGGGGTTTAGCTGCTTTTCACGGCTGTGTTTCTGCCGCTTTACACCCACTTGACTCACTTCCAGAGAGATATCAATACATAGGTTTTAAGATTCTTACTAGTCAGATATATTCTTGTGCGTTGAATAGGGGGTGTGGAGTCCAGTTCACTGAGCAAGGAGTAGGTCTTTCTATGACATATTGGGTTTATGGAACGGTATCTGAGCTCATTTGAAACCCTTGTTTTATGCATCACCCCACCCCACCTTTCCCGTTAAGCAGCCATAGTGTGTTTTGTAAACTTGTGACTCTGTTCTGTTTTGTAATTCAGTCCAAGTGTAGCGGTTTTTACATTCCCTCTATAAGTGATAGCTTATGATAAGTGTCTTTTTCTGTGTGACTTATTTCACTTAGAATCGTCGTAGCTAAAGCCACTCATCATGCTGCTACTAGCCTTATGACATTGATTTCATGGCTGAGTGATATTCCATTGTACATAAGGACCACCACTTCTTTATCCATTTTTCTCTTTCCTGGGATATTTGAGGTGTCATGAAGTGGAGGTTCTTCTCAAAAGAGCAGCCCTAAACTTTGTGGTGCCTGTGTCTTGCTGATTTTTAGTTTTCCCAATTTATATGCCCATGAGTGGAAGTGCCCTATGCGCTCTAAGCTGTGTTTTTTCGATGTTTCAGGACACACCGTACACTTCTCCAGAGTGGCTGTTGGCAATTTACATCCCGCCCATCAGCGTAGCAAGGCTCCCATTTCTCCATGGCCTGTCCTGCATTTCTGGTTTTGACAGTTTTTTCCGCATGGCCCTTTTGACCGATGGGAAGCGAGACTTCTTTGTAGCGCTGATTTGCCTTTCCAGGTTGCTTGGTTGGCCAAAAAGGGCGTATGCGTTTTTTCCTGAATATATTCAGGAAAAGACGCATACGCCCTTTTTGGCCAAGGGCATCATTGTCGACGTTTTGCCGCTTTTCATGTGCTTTAAAGGCGATTCGAATCGACCTCCTGAAATCTGTTTCCTGCAATTCTGCCTTGCTTTCAAATCCTCTTCGTTGCCTTCCCTCAATATATTTGTGGACGAGAGTTATCATTTATAACTCTGCAGGTTTGTGAATTGCAGTGCCCCTGAGCTCCATTTTTCAACTCGCTTTTTTGGGAGCTGGCCGCAAAAGCGCAGGATTGCCTCAGGCCCTATTCTGCTTCCGGGCGGCAGGCTGAGCCTGTGGTTAATTCTTCTTCCTGATGGGAAAATAGAGTGACCTGTGCCTGTCCCAACACCTAGAGCTAGTCTCTCATTGGCTCCCCCTCTTCCCGTTCATCCTCAGGACAAATTGCAAGCTGTACGGAACGGGAGGTTACAGGTGCTGATTCTCCAAGGAGGGAGATTGCTAGTAAAGCGGCTGGAATGGCGAACCCGAGCACAAGGAGATGAGAAATGAGGTGCGTTTTAGAAACCTTTCCCGATCACATGGTGTACCACCTTCTGGGTTTCTCATGCATGTTTTCGAGGTAGGAAGATGCCCTTGAACCTGGAGATTTGGGACCCATGGGATGGGTAACAGGCAGTATTACTTTAAAGGCTCTGCGTTTGCTCCCCCAACCTCACCAAACCTCTCAGCCCCGAGAGTGTCCACCCTTATGTCTCATCCAGCTGTGGGTCTAGATATGGTCAATCCAGGTTGCATCACAGCCCCTGAACGAATTTTGTAAGAATTTCTCTCTCTTTCACTGTCTGTGTTTCACGGGTTTTTAAAAGTAATTTATTTTATAATGGGGTTTAGCTGCTTTTCACGGCTGTGTTTCTGCCGCTTTACAGCCACTTGACTCACTTCCAGAGAGATATCAATACATAGGTTTTAAGATTCTTACTAGTCAGATATATTCTTGTGCGGTGAATAGGGGGTGTGGAGTCCAGTTCACTGAGCAAGGAGTAGGTCTTTCTATTACATATTGGGTTTATGGAACGGTATCTGAGCTCATTTGAAACCCTTGTTTTATGCATCACCCCACCCCACCTTTCCCGTTAAGCAGCCATAGTGTGTTTTGTAAACTTGTGACTCTGTTCTGTTTTGTAATTCAGTTCAAGTGTAGCGGTTTTTACATTCCCTCTATAAGTGATAGCTTATGATAAGTGTCTTTTTCTGTGTGACTTATTTCACTTAGAATCGTCGTAGCTAAAGCCACTCATCATGCTGCTACTAGCCTTATGACATTGATTTCATGGCTGAGTGATATTCCATTGTACATAAGGACCACCACTTCTTTATCCATTTTTCTCTTTCCTGGGATATTAGAGGTGTCATGAAGTGGAGGTTCTTGTCAAAAGAGCAGCCCTAAACTTTGGGGTGCCTGTGTCTTGCTGATTTTTAGTTTTCCCAATTTATACGCCCATGAGTGGAAGTGCCCTATGCGCTCTAAGCTGTGTTTTTTCGATGTTTCAGGACACACCGTACACTTCTCCATAGTGGCTGTTGGCAATTTACATCCCGCCCATCAGCGTAGCAAGGCTCCCATTTCTCCATGGCCTGTCCTGCATTTCTGGTTTTGACAGTTTTTTCCGCATGGCCCTTTTGACCGATGGGAAGCGAGACTTCTTTGTAGCGCTGATTTGCCTTTCCAGGTTGCTTGGTTGGCCAAAAAGGGCGTATGCGTTTTTTCCTGAATATATTCAGGAAAAAACGCATACGCCCTTTTTGGCCAAGGGCATCATTGTCGACGTTTTGCCGCTTTTCATGTGCTTTAAAGGCGATTCGAATCGACCTCCTGAAATCTGTTTCCTGCAATTCTGCCTTGCTTTCAGATCCTCTTCGTTGCCTTCCCTCAATATATTTGTGGACGAGAGTTATCATTTATAACTCTGCAGGTTTGTGAATTGCAGTGCCCCTGAGCTCCATTTTTCAACTCGCTTTTTTGGGAGCTGGCCGCAAAAGCGCAGGATTGCCTCAGGCCCTATTCTGCTTCCGGGCGGCAGGCTGAGCCTGTGGTTAATTCTTCTTCCTGATGGGAAAATAGAGTGACCTGTGCCTGTCCCAACACCTAGAGCTAGTCTCTCATTGGCTCCCCCTCTTCCCGTTCATCCTCAGGACAAATTGCAAGCTGTACGGAACGGGAGGTTACAGGTGCTGATTCTCCAAGGAGGGAGATTGCTAGTAAAGCGGCTGGAATGGCGAACCCGAGCACAAGGAGATGAGAAATGAGGTGCGTTTTAGAAACCTTTCCCGATCACACGGTGTACCACCTTCTGGGTTTCTCATGCATGTTTTCGAGGTAGGAAGATGCCCTTGAACCTGGAGATTTGGGACCCATGGGATGGGTAACAGGCAGTATTACTTTAAAGGCTCTGCGTTTGCTCCCCCAACCTCACCAAACCTCTCAGCCCCGAGAGTGTCCACCCTTATGTCTCATCCAGCTGTGGGTCTAGATATGGTCAATCCAGGTTGCATCACAGCCCCTGAACGAATTTTGTAAGAATTTCTCTCTCTTTCACTGTCTTTGTTTCACGGGTTTTTAAAAGTAATTTATTTTTATAATGGGGTTTAGCTGCTTTTCACGGCTGTGTTTCTGCCGCTTTACACCCACTTGACTCACTTCCAGAGAGATATCAATACATAGGTTTTAAGATTCTTACTAGTCAGATATATTCTTGTGCGGTGAATAGGGGGTGTTGAGTCCAGTTCACTGAGCAAGGAGTAGGTCTTTCTATGACATATTGGGTTTATGGAACGGTATCTGAGCTCATTTGAAACCCTTGTTTTATGCATCACCCCACCCCACCTTTCCCGTTAAGCAGCCATAGTGTGTTTTGTAAACTTGTGACTCTGTTCTGTTTTGTAATTCAGTCCAAGTGTAGCGGTTTTTACATTCCCTCTATAAGTGATAGCTTATGATAAGTGTCTTTTTCTGTGTGACTTATTTCACTTAGAACCGTCGTAGCTAAAGCCACTCATCATGCTGCTACTAGCCTTATGACATTGATGTCATGGCTGAGTGATATTCCATTGTACATAAGGACCACCACTTCTTTATCCATTTTTCTCTTTCCTGGGATATTTGAGGTGTCATGAAGTGGAGGTTCTTGTCAACAGAGCAGCCCTAAACTTTGGGGTGCCTGTGTCTTGCTGATTTTTAGTTTTCCCAATTTATATGCCCATGAGTGGAAGTGCCCTATGCGCTCTAAGCTGTGTTTTTTCGATGTTTCAGGACACACCGTACAGTTCTCCAGAGTGGCTCTTGGCAATTTACATCCCGCCCATCAGCGCAGCAGGGCTCCCATTTCTCCATGGCCTGTCCTGCATTTCTGGTTTTGACAGTTTTTTCCACATGGCCCTTTTGACCGATGGGAAGCGAGACTTCTTTGTAGCGCTGATTTGCCTTTCCAGGTTGCTTGGTTGGCCAAAAAGGGCGTATGCGTTTTTTCCTGAATATATTCAGGAAAAAACGCATACGCCCTTTTTGGCCAAGGGCATCATTGTCGACCTTTTGCCGCTTTTCATGTGTTTTAAAGGCGATTGGAATCGACCTCCTGAAATCTGTTTCCTGCAATTCTGCCTTGCTTTCAAATCCTCTTCGTTGCCTTCCCTCAATATATTTGTGGACGAGAGTTATCATTTATAACTCTGCAGGTTTGTGAATTGCAGTGCCCCTGAGCTCCATTTTTCAACTCGCTTTTTTGGGAGCTGGCCGCAAAAGCGCAGGATTGCCTCAGGCCCTATTCTGGTTCCGGGCGGCAGGCTGAGCCTGTGGTTAATTCTTCTTCCTGATGAGAAAATAGAGTGACCTGTGCCTGTCCCAACACCTAGAGCTAGTCTCTCATTGGCTCCCCCTCTTCCCGTTCATCCACAGGACAAATTGCAAGCTGTACGGAACGGGAGGTTACAGGTGCTGATTCTCCAAGGAGGGAGATTGCTAGTAAAGCGGCTGGAATGGCGAACCCGAGCACAAGGAGATGAGAAATGAGGTGCGTTTTAGAAACCTTTCCCGATCACATGGTGTACCACCTTCTGGGTTTCTCATGCATGTTTTCGAGGTAGGAAGATGCCCTTGAACCTGGAGATTTGGGACCCATGGGATGGGTAACAGGCAGTATTACTTTAAAGGCTCTGCGTTTGCTCCCCCAACCTCACCAAACCTCTCAGCCCCGAGAGTGTCCACCCTTATGTCTCATCCAGCTGTGGGTCTAGATATGGTCAATCCAGGTTGCATCACAGCCCCTGAACGAATTTTGTAAGAATTTCTCTCTCTTTCACTGTCTGTGTTTCACGGGTTTTTAAAAGTAATTTATTTTATAATGGGGTTTAGCTGCTTTTCACGGCTGTGTTTCTGCCGCTTTACAGCCACTTGACTCACTTCCAGAGAGATATCAATACATAGGTTTTAAGATTCTTACTAGTCAGATATATTCTTGTGCGGTGAATAGGGGGTGTGGAGTCCAGTTCACTGAGCAAGGAGTAGGTCTTTCTATTACATATTGGGTTTATGGAACGGTATCTGAGCTCATTTGAAACCCTTGTTTTATGCATCACCCCACCCCACCTTTCCCGTTAAGCAGCCATAGTGTGTTTTGTAAACTTGTGACTCTGTTCTGTTTTGTAATTCAGTTCAAGTGTAGCGGTTTTTACATTCCCTCTATAAGTGATAGCTTATGATAAGTGTCTTTTTCTGTGTGACTTATTTCACTTAGAATCGTCGTAGCTAAAGCCACTCATCATGCTGCTACTAGCCTTATGACATTGATTTCATGGCTGAGTGATATTCCATTGTACATAAGGACCACCACTTCTTTATCCATTTTTCTCTTTCCTGGGATATTAGAGGTGTCATGAAGTGGAGGTTCTTGTCAAAAGAGCAGCCCTAAACTTTGGGGTGCCTGTGTCTTGCTGATTTTTAGTTTTCCCAATTTATACGCCCATGAGTGGAAGTGCCCTATGCGCTCTAAGCTGTGTTTTTTCGATGTTTCAGGACACACCGTACACTTCTCCATAGTGGCTGTTGGCAATTTACATCCCGCCCATCAGCGTAGCAAGGCTCCCATTTCTCCATGGCCTGTCCTGCATTTCTGGTTTTGACAGTTTTTTCCGCATGGCCCTTTTGACCGATGGGAAGCGAGACTTCTTTGTAGCGCTGATTTGCCTTTCCAGGTTGCTTGGTTGGCCAAAAAGGGCGTATGCGTTTTTTCCTGAATATATTCAGGAAAAAACGCATACGCCCTTTTTGGCCAAGGGCATCATTGTCGACGTTTTGCCGCTTTTCATGTGCTTTAAAGGCGATTCGAATCGACCTCCTGAAATCTGTTTCCTGCAATTCTGCCTTGCTTTCAGATCCTCTTCGTTGCCTTCCCTCAATATATTTGTGGACGAGAGTTATCATTTATAACTCTGCAGGTTTGTGAATTGCAGTGCCCCTGAGCTCCATTTTTCAACTCGCTTTTTTGGGAGCTGGCCGCAAAAGCGCAGGATTGCCTCAGGCCCTATTCTGCTTCCGGGCGGCAGGCTGAGCCTGTGGTTAATTCTTCTTCCTGATGCGAAAATAGAGTGACCTGTGCCTGTCCCAACACCTAGAGCTAGTCTCTCATTGGCTCCCCCTCTTCCCGTTCATCCTCAGGACAAATTGCAAGCTGTACGGAACGGGAGGTTACAGGTGCTGATTCTCCAAGGAGGGAGATTGCTAGTAAAGCGGCTGGAATGGCGAACCCGAGCACAAGGAGATGAGAAATGAGGTGCGTTTTAGAAACCTTTCCCGATCACACGGTGTACCACCTTCTGGGTTTCTCATGCATGTTTTCGAGGTAGGAAGATGCCCTTGAACCTGGAGATTTGGGACCCATGGGATGGGTAACAGGCAGTATTACTTTAAAGGCTCTGCGTTTGCTCCCCCAACCTCACCAAACCTCTCAGCCCCGAGAGTGTCCACCCTTATGTCTGATCCAGCTGTGGGTCTAGATGTGTTCAATCCAGGTTGCATCACAGCCCCTGAACGAATTTTGTAAGAATTTCTCTCTCTTTGACTGTCTTTGTTTCACGGGTTTTTAAAAGTAATTTATTTTTATAATGGGGTTTAGCTGCTTTTCACGGCTGTGTTTCTGCCGCTTTACAGCCACTTGACTCACTTCCAGAGAGATATCAATACATAGGTTTTAAGATTCTTACTAGTCAGATATATTCTTGTGCGGTGAATAGGGGGTGTTGAGTCCAGTTCACTGAGCAAGGAGTAGGTCTTTCTATTACATATTGGGTTTATGGAACGGTATCTGAGCTCATTTGAAACCCTTGTTTTATGCATCACCCCACCCCACCTTTCCCGTTAAGCAGCCATAGTGTGTTTCGTAAACGTGTGACTCTGTTCTGTTTTGTAATTCAGTCCAAGTGTAGCGGTTTTTACATTCCCTCTATAAGTGATAGGTTATGATAAGTGTCTTTTTCTGTGTGACTTATTTCACTTAGAATCGTCGTAGCTAAAGCCACTCATCATGCTGCTACTAGCCTTATGACATTGATTTCATGGCTGAGTGATATTCCATTGTACATAAGGACCACCACTTCTTTATCCATTTTTCTCTTTCCTGGGATATTTGAGGTGTCATGAAGTGGAGGTTCTTGTCAACAGAGCAGCCCTAAACTTTGGGGTGCCTGTGTCTTGCTGATTTTTTGTTTTCCCAATTTATACGCCCATGAGTGGAAGTGCCCTATGCGGTGTAAGCTGTGTTTTTGCGATGTTTCAGGACACACCGTACACTTCTCCAGAGTGGCTGTTGGCAATTTACATCCCGCCCATCAGCGTAGCAAGGCTCCCATTTCTCCATGTCCTGTCCTGCATGTCTGGTTTTGACACTTTTTCCGCATGGCCCTTTTGACCGATGGGAAGCGAGAATTCTTTGTAGCGCTGATTTGCCTTTCCAGGTTGCTTGGTTGGCCAAAAAGGGCGTATGCGTTTTTTCCTGAATATATTCAGGAAAAAACGCATACGCCCTTTTTGGCCAAGGGCATCATTGTCGACGTTTTGCCGCTTTTCATGTGCTTTAAAGGCGATTCGAATCGACCTCCTGAAATCTGTTTCCTGCAATTCTGCCTTGCTTTCAAATCCTCTTCGTTGCCTTCCCTCAATATATTTGTGGACGAGAGTTATCATTTATAACTCTGCAGGTTTGTGAATTGCAGTGCCCCTGAGCTCCATTTTTCAACTCGCTTTTTTGGGAGCTGGCCGCAAAAGCGCAGGATTGCCTCAGGCCCTATTCTGCTTCCGGGCGGCAGGCTGAGCCTGTGGTTAATTCTTCTTCCTGATGGGAAAATAGAGTGACCTGTGCCTGTCCCAACACCTAGAGCTAGTCTCTCATTGGCTCCCCCTCTTCCCGTTCATCCTCAGGACAAATTGCAAGCTGTACGGAACGGGAGGTTACAGGTGCTGATTCTCCAAGGAGGGAGATTGCTAGTAAAGCGGCTGGAATGGCGAACCCGAGCACAAGGAGATGAGAAATGAGGTGCGTTTTAGAAACCTTTCCCGATCACACGGTGTACCACCTTCTGGGTTTCTCATGCATGTTTTCGAGGTAGGAAGATGCCCTTGAACCTGGAGATTTGGGACCCATGGGATGGGTAACAGGCAGTATTACTTTAAAGGCTCTGCGTTTGCTCCCCCAACCTCACCAAACCTCTCAGCCCCGAGAGTGTCCACCCTTATGTCTCATCCAGCTGTGGGTCTAGATATGGTCAATCCAGGTTGCATCACAGCCCCTGAACGAATTTTGTAAGAATTTCTCTCTCTTTCACTGTCTTTGTTTCACGGGTTTTTAAAAGTAATTTATTTTTATAATGGGGTTTAGCTGCTTTTCACGGCTGTGTTTCTGCCGCTTTACACCCACTTGACTCACTTCCAGAGAGATATCAATACATAGGTTTTAAGATTCTTACTAGTCAGATATATTCTTGTGCGGTGAATAGGGGGTGTTGAGTCCAGTTCACTGAGCAAGGAGTAGGTCTTTCTATGACATATTGGGTTTATGGAACGGTATCTGAGCTCATTTGAAACCCTTGTTTTATGCATCACCCCACCCCACCTTTCCCGTTAAGCAGCCATAGTGTGTTTTGTAAACTTGTGACTCTGTTCTGTTTTGTAATTCAGTCCAAGTGTAGCGGTTTTTACATTCCCTCTATAAGTGATAGCTTATGATAAGTGTCTTTTTCTGTGTGACTTATTTCACTTAGAACCGTCGTAGCTAAAGCCACTCATCATGCTGCTACTAGCCTTATGACATTGATGTCATGGCTGAGTGATATTCCATTGTACATAAGGACCACCACTTCTTTATCCATTTTTCTCTTTCCTGGGATATTTGAGGTGTCACGAAGTGGAGGTTCTTGTCAACAGAGCAGCCCTAAACTTTGGGGTGCCTGTGTCTTGCTGATTTTTAGTTTTCCCCATTTATACGCCCATGAGTGGAAGTGCCCTATGCGCTCTAAGCTGTGTTTTTTCGATGTTTCAGGACACACCGTACACTTCTCCAGAGTGGCTGTTGGCAATTTACATCCCGCCCATCAGCGTAGCAAGGCTCCCATTTCTCCATGGCCTGTCCTGCATTTCTGGTTTTGACACTTTTTCCGCATGGCCCTTTTGACCGATGGGAAGCGAGAATTCTTTGTAGCGCTGATTTGCCTTTCCAGGTTGCTTGGTTGGCCAAAAAGGGCGTATGCGTTTTTTCCTGAATATATTCAGGAAAAAACGCATACGCCCTTTTTGGCCAAGGGCATCATTGTCGACGTTTTGCCGCTTTTCATGTGCTTTAAAGGCGATTCGAATCGACCTCCTGAAATCTGTTTCCTGCAATTCTGCCTTGCTTTCAGATCCTCTTCGTTGCCTTCCCTCAATATATTTGTGGACGAGAGTTATCATTTATAACTCTGCAGGTTTGTGAATTGCAGTGCCCCTGAGCTCCATTTTTCAACTCGCTTTTTTGGGAGCTGGCCGCAAAAGCGCAGGATTGCCTCAGGCCCTATTCTGGTTCCGGGCGGCAGGCTGAGCCTGTGGTTAATTCTTCTTCCTGATGAGAAAATAGAGTGACCTGTGCCTGTCCCAACACCTAGAGCTAGTCTCTCATTGGCTCCCCCTCTTCCCGTTCATCCTCAGGACAAATTGCAAGCTGTACGGAACGGGAGGTTAAAGGTGCTGATTCTCCAAGGAGGGAGATTGCCAGTAAAGCGGCTGGAATGGCGAACCCGAGCACAAGGAGATGAGAAATGAGGTGCGTGTTAGAAACCTTTCCCTATCACACGGTGTACCACCTTCTGGGTTTCTCATGCATGGTTTCGAGGTAGGAAGATGCCCTTGAACCTGGAGATTTGGGACCCATGGGATGGGTAACAGGCAGTATTACTTTAAAGGCTCTGCGTTTGCTCCCCCAACCTCACCAAACCTCTCAGCCCCGAGAGTGTCCACCCTTATGTCTCCTCCAGCTGTGGGTCTAGATATGGTCAATCCAGGTTGCATCACAGCCCCTGAACGAATTTTGTAAGAATTTCTCTCTCTTTCACTGTCTTTGTTTCACGGGTTTTTAAAAGTAATTTATTTTTATAATGGGGTTTAGCCGCTTTTCACGGCTGTGTTTCTGCCGCTTTACACCCACTTGACTCACTTCCAGAGAGATATCAATACATAGGTTTTAAGATTCTTACTAGTCAGATATATTCTTGTGCGGTGAATAGGGGGTGTGGAGTCCAGTTCACTGAGCAAGGAGTAGGTCTTTCTATGACATATTGGGTTTATGGAACGGTATCTGAGCTCATTTGAAACCCTTGTTTTATGCATCACCCCACCCCACCTTTCCCGTTAAGCAGCCATAGTGTGTTTTCTCAACGTGTGACTCTATTCTGTTTTGTAATTCAGTTCAAGTGTAGCGGTTTTTACATTCCCTCTATAAATGATAGCTTATGATAAGTGTCTTTTTCTGTGTGACTTATTTCACTTAGAATCGTCGTAGCTAAAGCCACTCATCATGCTGCTACTAGCCTTATGACATTGATTTCATGGCTGAGTGATATTCCATTGTACATAAGGACCACCACTTCTTTATCCATTTTTCTCTTTCCTGGGATATTTGAGGTGTCACGAAGTGGAGGTTCTTGTCAACAGAGCAGCCCTAAACTTTGGGGTGCCTGTGTCTTGCTGATTTTTAGTTTTCCCCATTTATACGCCCATGAGTGGAAGTGCCCTATGCGCTCTAAGCTGTGTTTTTTCGATGTTTCAGGACACACCGTACACTTCTCCAGAGTGGCTGTTGGCAATTTACATCCCGCCCATCAGCGTAGCAAGGCTCCCATTTCTCCATGGCCTGTCCTGCATTTCTGGTTTTGACACATTTTCCGCATGGCCCTTTTGACCGATGGGAAGCGAGAATTCTTTGTAGCGCTGATTTGCCTTTCCAGGTTGCTTGGTTGGCCAAAAAGGGCGTATGCGTTTTTTCCTGAATATATTCTGGAAAAAACGCATACGCCCTTTTTGGCCAAGGGCATCATTGTCGACGTTTTGCCGCTTTTCATGTGCTTTAAAGGCGATTCGAATCGACCTCCTGAAATCTGTTTCCTGCAATTCTGCCTTGCTTTCAGATCCTCTTCGTTGCCTTCCCTCAATATATTTGTGGACGAGAGTTATCATTTATAACTCTGCAGGTTTGTGAATTGCAGTGCCCCTGAGCTCCATTTTTCAACTCGCTTTTTTGGGAGCTGGCCGCAAAAGCGCAGGATTGCCTCAGGCCCTATTCTGCTTCCGGGCGGCAGGCTGAGCCTGTGGTTAATTCTTCTTCCTGATGGGAAAATAGAGTGACCTGTGCCTGTCCCAACACCTAGAGCTAGTCTCTCATTGGCTCCCCCTCTTCCCGTTCATCCTCAGGACAAATTGCAAGCTGTACGGAACGGGAGGTTACAGGTGCTGATTCTCCAAGGAGGGAGATTGCTAGTAAAGCGGCTGGAATGGCGAACCCGAGCACAAGGAGATGAGAAATGAGGTGCGTTTTAGAAACCTTTCCCGATCACACGGTGTACCACCTTCTGGGTTTCTCATGCATGTTTTCGAGGTAGGAAGATGCCCTTGAACCTGGAGATTTGGGACCCATGGGATGGGTAACAGGCAGTATTACTTTAAAGGCTCTGCGTTTGCTCCCCCAACCTCACCAAACCTCTCAGCCCCGAGAGTGTCCACCCTTATGTCTCATCCAGCTGTGGGTCTAGATATGGTCAATCCAGGTTGCATCACAGCCCCTGAACGAATTTTGTAAGAATTTCTCTCTCTTTCACTGTCTTTGTTTCACGGGTTTTTAAAAGTAATTTATTTTTATAATGGGGTTTAGCTGCTTTTCACGGCTGTGTTTCTGCCGCTTTACACCCACTTGACTCACTTCCAGAGAGATATCAATACATAGGTTTTAAGATTCTTACTAGTCAGATATATTCTTGTGCGGTGAATAGGGGGTGTGGAGTCCAGTTCACTGAGCAAGGAGTAGGTCTTTCTATGACATATTGGGTTTATGGAACGGTATCTGAGCTCATTTGAAACCCTTGTTTTATGCATCACCCCACCCCACCTTTCCCGTTAAGCAGCCATAGTGTGTTTTGTAAACTTGTGACTCTGTTCTGTTTTGTAATTCAGTCCAAGTGTAGCGGTTTTTACATTCCCTCTATAAGTGATAGCTTATGATAAGTGTCTTTTTCTGTGTGACTTATTTCACTTAGAATCGTCGTAGCTAAAGCCACTCATCATGCTGCTACTAGCCTTATGACATTGATTTCATGGCTGAGTGATATTCCATTGTACATAAGGACCACCACTTCTTTATCCATTTTTCTCTTTCCTGGGATATTTGAGGTGTCATGAAGTGGAGGTTCTTCTCAAAAGAGCAGCCCTAAACTTTGTGGTGCCTGTGTCTTGCTGATTTTTAGTTTTCCCAATTTATATGCCCATGAGTGGAAGTGCCCTATGCGCTCTAAGCTGTGTTTTTTCGATGTTTCAGGACACACCGTACACTTCTCCAGAGTGGCTGTTGGCAATTTACATCCCGCCCATCAGCGTAGCAAGGCTCCCATTTCTCCATGGCCTGTCCTGCATTTCTGGTTTTGACACTTTTTTCCGCATGGCCCTTTTGACCGATGGGAAGCGAGACTTCTTTGTAGCGCTGATTTGCCTTTCCAGGTTGCTTGGTTGGCCAAAAAGGGCGTATGCGTTTTTTCCTGAATATATTCAGGAAAAGACGCATACGCCCTTTTTGGCCAAGGGCATCATTGTCGACGTTTTGCCGCTTTTCATGTGCTTTAAAGGCGATTCGAATCGACCTCCTGAAATCTGTTTCCTGCAATTCTGCCTTGCTTTCAAATCCTCTTCGTTGCCTTCCCTCAATATATTTGTGGACGAGAGTTATCATTTATAACTCTGCAGGTTTGTGAATTGCAGTGCCCCTGAGCTCCATTTTTCAACTCGCTTTTTTGGGAGCTGGCCGCAAAAGCGCAGGATTGCCTCAGGCCCTATTCTGGTTCCGGGCGGCAGGCTGAGCCTGTGGTTAATTCTTCTTCCTGATGGGAAAATAGAGTGACCTGTGCCTGTCCCAACACCTAGAGCTAGTCTCTCATTGGCTCCCCCTCTTCCCGTTCATCCTCAGGACAAATTGCAAGCTGTACGGAACGGGAGGTTACAGGTGCTGATTCTCCAAGGAGGGAGATTGCTAGTAAAGCGGCTGGAATGGCGAACCCGAGCACAAGGAGATGAGAAATGAGGTGCGTTTTAGAAACCTTTCCCGATCACATGGTGTACCACCTTCTGGGTTTCTCATGCATGTTTTCGAGGTAGGAAGATGCCCTTGAACCTGGAGATTTGGGACCCATGGGATGGGTAATAGGCAGTATTACTTTAAAGGCTCTGCGTTTGCTCCCCCAACCTCACCAAACCTCTCAGCCCCGAGAGTGTCCACCCTTATGTCTCATCCAGCTGTGGGTCTAGATATGGTCAATCCAGGTTGCATCACAGCCCCTGAACGAATTTTGTAAGAATTTCTCTCTCTTTCACTGTCTGTGTTTCACGGGTTTTTAAAAGTAATTTATTTTATAATGGGGTTTAGCTGCTTTTCACGGCTGTGTTTCTGCCGCTTTACACCCACTTGACTCACTTCCAGAGAGATATCAATACATAGGTTTTAAGATTCTTACTAGTCAGATATATTCTTGTGCGGTGAATAGGGGGTGTGGAGTCCAGTTCACTGAGCAAGGAGTAGGTCTTTCTATTACATATTGGGTTTATGGAACGGTATCTGAGCTCATTTGAAACCCTTGTTTTATGCATCACCCCACCCCACCTTTCCCGTTAAGCAGCCATAGTGTGTTTTGTAAACTTGTGACTCTGTTCTGTTTTGTAATTCAGTTCAAGTGTAGCGGTTTTTACATTCCCTCTATAAGTGATAGCTTATGATAAGTGTCTTTTTCTGTGTGACTTATTTCACTTAGAATCGTCGTAGCTAAAGCCACTCATCATGCTGCTACTAGCCTTATGACATTGATTTCATGGCTGAGTGATATTCCATTGTACATAAGGACCACCACTTCTTTATCCATTTTTCTCTTTCCTGGGATATTAGAGGTGTCATGAAGTGGAGGTTCTTGTCAAAAGAGCAGCCCTAAACTTTGGGGTGCCTGTGTCTTGCTGATTTTTAGTTTTCCCAATTTATACGCCCATGAGTGGAAGTGCCCTATGCGCTCTAAGCTGTGTTTTTTCGATGTTTCAGGACACACCGTACACTTCTCCATAGTGGCTGTTGGCAATTTACATCCCGCCCATCAGCGTAGCAAGGCTCCCATTTCTCCATGGCCTGTCCTGCATTTCTGGTTTTGACAGTTTTTTCCGCATGGCCCTTTTGACCGATGGGAAGCGAGACTTCTTTGTAGCGCTGATTTGCCTTTCCAGGTTGCTTGGTTGGCCAAAAAGGGCGTATGCGTTTTTTCCTGAATATATTCAGGAAAAAACGCATACGCCCTTTTTGGCCAAGGGCATCATTGTCGACGTTTTGCCGCTTTTCATGTGCTTTAAAGGCGATTCGAATCGACCTCCTGAAATCTGTTTCCTGCAATTCTGCCTTGCTTTCAGATCCTCTTCGTTGCCTTCCCTCAATATATTTGTGGACGAGAGTTATCATTTATAACTCTGCAGGTTTGTGAATTGCAGTGCCCCTGAGCTCCATTTTTCAACTCGCTTTTTTGGGAGCTGGCCGCAAAAGCGCAGGATTGCCTCAGGCCCTATTCTGCTTCCGGGCGGCAGGCTGAGCCTGTGGTTAATTCTTCTTCCTGATGCGAAAATAGAGTGACCTGTGCCTGTCCCAACACCTAGAGCTAGTCTCTCATTGGCTCCCCCTCTTCCCGTTCATCCTCAGGACAAATTGCAAGCTGTACGGAACGGGAGGTTACAGGTGCTGATTCTCCAAGGAGGGAGATTGCTAGTAAAGCGGCTGGAATGGCGAACCCGAGCACAAGGAGATGAGAAATGAGGTGCGTTTTAGAAACCTTTCCCGATCACATGGTGTACCACCTTCTGGGTTTCTCATGCATGTTTTCGAGGTAGGAAGATGCCCTTGAACCTGGAGATTTGGGACCCATGGGATGGGTAACAGGCAGTATTACTTTAAAGGCTCTGCGTTTGCTCCCCCAACCTCACCAAACCTCTCAGCCCCGAGAGTGTCCACCCTTATGTCTCATCCAGCTGTGGGTCTAGATATGGTCAATCCAGGTTGCATCACAGCCCCTGAACGAATTTTGTAAGAATTTTTCTCTTTTTCACTGTCTGTGTTTCACGGGTTTTTAAAAGTAATTTATTTTATAATGGGGTTTAGCTGCTTTTCACGGCTGTGTTTCTGCCGCTTTACAGCCACTTGACTCACTTCCAGAGAGATATCAATACATAGGTTTTAAGATTCTTACTAGTCAGATATATTCTTGTGCGGTGAATAGGGGGTGTGGAGTCCAGTTCACTGAGCAAGGAGTAGGTCTTTCTATGACATATTGGGTTTATGGAACGGTATCTGAGCTCATTTGAAACCCTTGTTTTATGCATCACCCCACCCCACCTTTCCCGTTAAGCAGCCATAGTGTGTTTTGTAAACTTGTGACTCTGTTCTGTTTTGTAATTCAGTTCAAGTGTAGCGGTTTTTACATTCCCTCTATAAGTGATAGCTTATGATAAGTGTCTTTTTCTGTGTGACTTATTTCACTTAGAATCGTCGTAGCTAAAGCCACTCATCATGCTGCTACTAGCCTTATGACATTGATTTCATGGCTGAGTGATATTCCATTGTACATAAGGACCACCACTTCTTTATCCATTTTTCTCTTTCCTGGGATATTAGAGGTGTCATGAAGTGGAGGTTCTTGTCAAAAGAGCAGCCCTAAACTTTGGGGTGCCTGTGTCTTGCTGATTTTTAGTTTTCCCAATTTATACGCCCATGAGTGGAAGTGCCCTATGCGCTCTAAGCTGTGTTTTTTCGATGTTTCAGGACACACCGTACACTTCTCCATAGTGGCTGTTGGCAATTTACATCCCGCCCATCAGCGTAGCAAGGCTCCCATTTCTCCATGGCCTGTCCTGCATTTCTGGTTTTGACAGTTTTTTCCGCATGGCCCTTTTGACCGATGGGAAGCGAGACTTCTTTGTAGCGCTGATTTGCCTTTCCAGGTTGCTTGGTTGGCCAAAAAGGGCGTATGCGTTTTTTCCTGAATATATTCAGGAAAAAACGCATACGCCCTTTTTGGCCAAGGGCATCATTGTCGACGTTTTGCCGCTTTTCATGTGCTTTAAAGGCGATTCGAATCGACCTCCTGAAATCTGTTTCCTGCAATTCTGCCTTGCTTTCAGATCCTCTTCGTTGCCTTCCCTCAATATATTTGTGGACGAGAGTTATCATTTATAACTCTGCAGGTTTGTGAATTGCAGTGCCCCTGAGCTCCATTTTTCAACTCGCTTTTTTGGGAGCTGGCCGCAAAAGCGCAGGATTGCCTCAGGCCCTATTCTGCTTCCGGGCGGCAGGCTGAGCCTGTGGTTAATTCTTCTTCCTGATGCGAAAATAGAGTGACCTGTGCCTGTCCCAACACCTAGAGCTAGTCTCTCATTGGCTCCCCCTCTTCCCGTTCATCCTCAGGACAAATTGCAAGCTGTACGGAACGGGAGGTTACAGGTGCTGATTCTCCAAGGAGGGAGATTGCTAGTAAAGCGGCTGGAATGGCGAACCCGAGCACAAGGAGATGAGAAATGAGGTGCGTTTTAGAAACCTTTCCCGATCACATGGTGTACCACCTTCTGGGTTTCTCATGCATGTTTTCGAGGTAGGAAGATGCCCTTGAACCTGGAGATTTGGGACCCATGGGATGGGTAACAGGCAGTATTACTTTAAAGGCTCTGCGTTTGCTCCCCCAACCTCACCAAACCTCTCAGCCCCGAGAGTGTCCACCCTTATGTCTCATCCAGCTGTGGGTCTAGATATGGTCAATCCAGGTTGCATCACAGCCCCTGAACGAATTTTGTAAGAATTTTTCTCTTTTTCACTGTCTGTGTTTCACGGGTTTTTAAAAGTAATTTATTTTATAATGGGGTTTAGCTGCTTTTCACGGCTGTGTTTCTGCCGCTTTACAGCCACTTGACTCACTTCCAGAGAGATATCAATACATAGGTTTTAAGATTCTTACTAGTCAGATATATTCTTGTGCGGTGAATAGGGGGTGTGGAGTCCAGTTCACTGAGCAAGGAGTAGGTCTTTCTATTACATATTGGGTTTATGGAACGGTATCTGAGCTCATTTGAAACCCTTGTTTTATGCATCACCCCACCCCACCTTTCCCGTTAAGCAGCCATAGTGTGTTTTGTAAACTTGTGACTCTGTTCTGTTTTGTAATTCAGTTCAAGTGTAGCGGTTTTTACATTCCCTCTATAAGTGATAGGTTATGATAAGTGTCTTTTTCTGTGTGACTTATTTCACTTAGAATCGTCGTAGCTAAAGCCACTCATCATGCTGCTACTAGCCTTATGACATTGATTTCATGGCTGAGTGATATTCCATTGTACATAAGGACCACCACTTCTTTATCCATTTTTCTCTTTCCTGGGATATTAGAGGTGTCATGAAGTGGAGGTTCTTGTCAAAAGAGCAGCCCTAAACTTTGGGGTGCCTGTGTCTTGCTGATTTTTAGTTTTCCCAATTTATACGCCCATGAGTGGAAGTGCCCTATGCGCTCTAAGCTGTGTTTTTTCGATGTTTCAGGACACACCGTACACTTCTACATAGTGGCTGTTGGCAATTTACATCCCGCCCATCAGCGTAGCAAGGCTCCCATTTCTCCATGGCCTGTCCTGCATTTCTGGTTTTGACAGTTTTTTCCGCATGGCCCTTTTGACCGATGGGAAGCGAGACTTCTTTGTAGCGCTGATTTGCCTTTCCAGGTTGCTTGGTTGGCCAAAAAGGGCGTATGCGTTTTTTCCTGAATATATTCAGGAAAAAACGCATACGCCCTTTTTGGCCAAGGGCATCATTGTCGACGTTTTGCCGCTTTTCATGTGCTTTAAAGGCGATTCGAATCGACCTCCTGAAATCTGTTTCCTGCAATTCTGCCTTGCTTTCAGATCCTCTTCGTTGCCTTCCCTCAATATATTTGTGGACGAGAGTTATCATTTATAACTCTGCAGGTTTGTGAATTGCAGTGCCCCTGAGCTCCATTTTTCAACTCGCTTTTTTGGGAGCTGGCCGCAAAAGCGCAGGATTGCCTCAGGCCCTATTCTGCTTCCCGGCGGCAGGCTGAGCCTGTGGTTAATTCTTCTTCCTGATGGGAAAATAGAGTGACCTGTGCCTTTCCCAACACCTAGAGCTAGTCTCTCATTGGCTCCCCCTCTTCCCGTTCATCCTCAGGACAAATTGCAAGCTGTACGGAACGGGAGGTTAAAGGTGCTGATTCTCCAAGGAGGGAGATTGCTAGTAAAGCGGCTGGAATGGCGAACCCGACCACAAGGAGATGAGAAATGAGGTGCGTTTTAGAAACCTTTCCCGATCACACGGTGTACCACCTTCTGGGTTTCTCATGCATGTTTTCGAGGTAGGAAGATGCCCTTGAACCTGGAGATTTGGGACCCATGGGATGGGTAACAGGCAGTATTACTTTAAAGGCTCTGCGTTTGCTCCCCCAACCTCACCAAACCTCTCAGCCCCGAGAGTGTCCACCCTTATGTCTCATCCAGCTGTGGGTCTAGATATGGTCAATCCAGGTTGCATCACAGCCCCTGAACGAATTTTGTAAGAATTTCTCTCTCTTTCACTGTCTTTGTTTCACGGGTTTTTAAAAGTAATTTATTTTTATAATGGGGTTTAGCTGCTTTTCACGGCTGTGTTTCTGCCGCTTTACAGCCACTTGACTCACTTCCAGAGAGATATCAATACATAGGTTTTAAGATTCTTACTAGTCAGATATATTCTTGTGCGGTGAATAGGGGGTGTGGAGTCCAGTTCACTGAGCAAGGAGTAGGTCTTTCTATTACATATTGGGTTTATGGAACGGTATCTGAGCTCATTTGAAACCCTTGTTTTATGCATCACCCCACCCCACCTTTCCCGTTAAGCAGCCATAGTGTGTTTTGTAAACTTGTGACTCTGTTCTGTTTTGTAATTCAGTTCAAGTGTAGCGGTTTTTACATTCCCTCTATAAGTGATAGCTTATGATAAGTGTCTTTTTCTGTGTGACTTATTTCACTTAGAATCGTCGTAGCTAAAGCCACTCATCATGCTGCTACTAGCCTTATGACATTGATTTCATGGCTGAGTGATATTCCATTGTACATAAGGACCACCACTTCTTTATCCATTTTTCTCTTTCCTGGGATATTAGAGGTGTCATGAAGTGGAGGTTCTTGTCAAAAGAGCAGCCCTAAACTTTGGGGTGCCTGTGTCTTGCTGATTTTTAGTTTTCCCAATTTATACGCCCATGAGTGGAAGTGCCCTATGCGCTCTAAGCTGTGTTTTTTCGATGTTTCAGGACACACCGTACCCTTCTCCAGAGTGGCTGTTGGCAATTTACATCCCGCCCATCAGCGTAGCAAGGCTCCCATTTCTCCATGGCCTGTCCTGCATTTCTGGTTTTGACAGTTTTATCCGCATGGCCCTTTTGACCGATGGGAAGCGAGACTTCTTTGTAGCGCTGATTTGCCTTTCCAGGTTGCTTGGTTGGCCAAAAAGGGCGTATGCGTTTTTTCCTGAATATATTCAGGAAAAAACGCATACGCCCTTTTTGGCCAAGGGCATCATTGTCGACGTTTTGCCGCTTTTCATGTGCTTTAAAGGCGATTCGAATCGACCTCCTGAAATCTGTTTCCTGCAATTCTGCCTTGCTTTCAGATCCTCTTCGTTGCCTTCCCTCAATATATTTGTGGACGAGAGTTATCATTTATAACTCTGCAGGTTTGTGAATTGCAGTGCCCCTGAGCTCCATTTTTCAACTCGCTTTTTTGGGAGCTGGCCGCAAAAGCGCAGGATTGCCTCAGGCCCTATTCTGCTTCCGGGCGGCAGGCTGAGCCTGTGGTTAATTCTTCTTCCTGATGCGAAAATAGAGTGACCTGTGCCTGTCCCAACACCTAGAGCTAGTCTCTCATTGGCTCCCCCTCTTCCCGTTCATCCTCAGGACAAATTGCAAGCTGTACGGAACGGGAGGTTACAGGTGCTGATTCTCCAAGGAGGGAGATTGCTAGTAAAGCGGCTGGAATGGCGAACCCGAGCACAAGGAGATGAGAAATGAGGTGCGTTTTAGAAACCTTTCCCGATCACATGGTGTACCACCTTCTGGGTTTCTCATGCATGTTTTCGAGGTAGGAAGATGCCCTTGAACCTGGAGATTTGGGACCCATGGGATGGGTAACAGGCAGTATTACTTTAAAGGCTCTGCGTTTGCTCCCCCAACCTCACCAAACCTCTCAGCCCCGAGAGTGTCCACCCTTATGTCTCATCCAGCTGTGGGTCTAGATATGGTCAATCCAGGTTGCATCACAGCCCCTGAACGAATTTTGTAAGAATTTTTCTCTTTTTCACTGTCTGTGTTTCACGGGTTTTTAAAAGTAATTTATTTTATAATGGGGTTTAGCTGCTTTTCACGGCTGTGTTTCTGCCGCTTTACAGCCACTTGACTCACTTCCAGAGAGATATCAATACATAGGTTTTAAGATTCTTACTAGTCAGATATATTCTTGTGCGGTGAATAGGGGGTGTGGAGTCCAGTTCACTGAGCAAGGAGTAGGTCTTTCTATTACATATTGGGTTTATGGAACGGTATCTGAGCTCATTTGAAACCCTTGTTTTATGCATCACCCCACCCCACCTTTCCCGTTAAGCAGCCATAGTGTGTTTTGTAAACTTGTGACTCTGTTCTGTTTTGTAATTCAGTTCAAGTGTAGCGGTTTTTACATTCCCTCTATAAGTGATAGCTTATGATAAGTGTCTTTTTCTGTGTGACTTATTTCACTTAGAATCGTCGTAGCTAAAGCCACTCATCATGCTGCTACTAGCCTTATGACATTGATTTCATGGCTGAGTGATATTCCATTGTACATAAGGACCACCACTTCTTTATCCATTTTTCTCTTTCCTGGGATATTAGAGGTGTCATGAAGTGGAGGTTCTTGTCAAAAGAGCAGCCCTAAACTTTGGGGTGCCTGTGTCTTGCTGATTTTTAGTTTTCCCAATTTATACGCCCATGAGTGGAAGTGCCCTATGCGCTCTAAGCTGTGTTTTTTCGATGTTTCAGGACACACCGTACACTTCTACATAGTGGCTGTTGGCAATTTACATCCCGCCCATCAGCGTAGCAAGGCTCCCATTTCTCCATGGCCTGTCCTGCATTTCTGGTTTTGACAGTTTTTTCCGCATGGCCCTTTTGACCGATGGGAAGCGAGACTTCTTTGTAGCGCTGATTTGCCTTTCCAGGTTGCTTGGTTGGCCAAAAAGGGCGTATGCGTTTTTTCCTGAATATATTCAGGAAAAAACGCATACGCCCTTTTTGGCCAAGGGCATCATTGTCGACGTTTTGCCGCTTTTCATGTGCTTTAAAGGCGATTCGAATCGACCTCCTGAAATCTGTTTCCTGCAATTCTGCCTTGCTTTCAGATCCTCTTCGTTGCCTTCCCTCAATATATTTGTGGACGAGAGTTATCATTTATAACTCTGCAGGTTTGTGAATTGCAGTGCCCCTGAGCTCCATTTTTCAACTCGCTTTTTTGGGAGCTGGCCGCAAAAGCGCAGGATTGCCTCAGGCCCTATTCTGCTTCCCGGCGGCAGGCTGAGCCTGTGGTTAATTCTTCTTCCTGATGGGAAAATAGAGTGACCTGTGCCTGTCCCAACACCTAGAGCTAGTCTCTCATTGGCTCCCCCTCTTCCCGTTCATCCTCAGGACAAATTGCAAGCTGTACGGAACGGGAGGTTAAAGGTGCTGATTCTCCAAGGAGGGAGATTGCTAGTAAAGCGGCTGGAATGGCGAACCCGACCACAAGGAGATGAGAAATGAGGTGCGTTTTAGAAACCTTTCCCGATCACACGGTGTACCACCTTCTGGGTTTCTCATGCATGTTTTCGAGGTAGGAAGATGCCCTTGAACCTGGAGATTTGGGACCCATGGGATGGGTAACAGGCAGTATTACTTTAAAGGCTCTGCGTTTGCTCCCCCAACCTCACCAAACCTCTCAGCCCCGAGAGTGTCCACCCTTATGTCTCATCCAGCTGTGGGTCTAGATATGGTCAATCCAGGTTGCATCACAGCCCCTGAACGAATTTTGTAAGAATTTCTCTCTCTTTCACTGTCTTTGTTTCACGGGTTTTTAAAAGTAATTTATTTTTATAATGGGGTTTAGCTGCTTTTCACGGCTGTGTTTCTGCCGCTTTACAGCCACTTGACTCACTTCCAGAGAGATATCAATACATAGGTTTTAAGATTCTTACTAGTCAGATATATTCTTGTGCGGTGAATAGGGGGTGTGGAGTCCAGTTCACTGAGCAAGGAGTAGGTCTTTCTATTACATATTGGGTTTATGGAACGGTATCTGAGCTCATTTGAAACCCTTGTTTTATGCATCACCCCACCCCACCTTTCCCGTTAAGCAGCCATAGTGTGTTTTGTAAACTTGTGACTCTGTTCTGTTTTGTAATTCAGTTCAAGTGTAGCGGTTTTTACATTCCCTCTATAAGTGATAGCTTATGATAAGTGTCTTTTTCTGTGTGACTTATTTCACTTAGAATCGTCGTAGCTAAAGCCACTCATCATGCTGCTACTAGCCTTATGACATTGATTTCATGGCTGAGTGATATTCCATTGTACATAAGGACCACCACTTCTTTATCCATTTTTCTCTTTCCTGGGATATTAGAGGTGTCATGAAGTGGAGGTTCTTGTCAAAAGAGCAGCCCTAAACTTTGGGGTGCCTGTGTCTTGCTGATTTTTAGTTTTCCCAATTTATACGCCCATGAGTGGAAGTGCCCTATGCGCTCTAAGCTGTGTTTTTTCGATGTTTCAGGACACACCGTACCCTTCTCCAGAGTGGCTGTTGGCAATTTACATCCCGCCCATCAGCGTAGCAAGGCTCCCATTTCTCCATGGCCTGTCCTGCATTTCTGGTTTTGACAGTTTTATCCGCATGGCCCTTTTGACCGATGGGAAGCGAGACTTCTTTGTAGCGCTGATTTGCCTTTCCAGGTTGCTTGGTTGGCCAAAAAGGGCGTATGCGTTTTTTCCTGAATATATTCAGGAAAAAACGCATACGCCCTTTTTGGCCAAGGGCATCATTGTCGACGTTTTGCCGCTTTTCATGTGCTTTAAAGGCGATTCGAATCGACCTCCTGAAATCTGTTTCCTGCAATTCTGCCTTGCTTTCAGATCCTCTTCGTTGCCTTCCCTCAATATATTTGTGGACGAGAGTTATCATTTATAACTCTGCAGGTTTGTGAATTGCAGTGCCCCTGAGCTCCATTTTTCAACTCGCTTTTTTGGGAGCTGGCCGCAAAAGCGCAGGATTGCCTCAGGCCCTATTCTGCTTCCGGGCGGCAGGCTGAGCCTGTGGTTAATTCTTCTTCCTGATGGGAAAATAGAGTGACCTGTGCCTGTCCCAACACCTAGAGCTAGTCTCTCATTGGCTCCCCCTCTTCCCGTTCATCCTCAGGACAAATTGCAAGCTGTACGGAACGGGAGGTTACAGGTGCTGATTCTCCAAGGAGGGAGATTGCTAGTAAAGCGGCTGGAATGGCGAACCCGAGCACAAGGAGATGAGAAATGAGGTGCGTTTTAGAAACCTTTCCCGATCACACGGTGTACCACCTTCTGGGTTTCTCATGCATGTTTTCGAGGTAGGAAGATGCCCTTGAACCTGGAGATTTGGGACCCATGGGATGGGTAACAGGCAGTATTACTTTAAAGGCTCTGCGTTTGCTCCCCCAACCTCACCAAACCTCTCAGCCCCGAGAGTGTCCACCCTTATGTCTCATCCAGCTGTGGGTCTAGATATGGTCAATCCAGGTTGCATCACAGCCCCTGAACGAATTTTGTAAGAATTTCTCTCTCTTTCACTGTCTGTGTTTCACAGGTTTTTAAAAGTAATTTATTTTTATAATGGGGTTTAGCTGCTTTTCACGGCTGTGTTTCTGCCGCTTTACAGCCACTTGACTCACTTCCAGAGAGATATCAATACATAGGTTTTAAGATTCTTACTAGTCAGATATATTCTTGTGCGGTGAATAGGGGGTGTGGAGTCCAGTTCACTGAGCAAGGAGTAGGTCTTTCTATTACATATTGGGTTTATGGAACGGTATCTGAGCTCATTTGAAACCCTTGTTTTATGCATCACCCCACCCCACCTTTCCCGTTAAGCAGCCATAGTGTGTTTTGTAAACTTGTGACTCTGTTCTGTTTTGTAATTCAGTTCAAGTGTAGCGGTTTTTACATTCCCTCTATAAGTGATAGCTTATGATAAGTGTCTTTTTCTGTGTGACTTATTTCACTTAGAATCGTCGTAGCTAAAGCCACTCATCATGCTGCTACTAGCCTTATGACATTGATTTCATGGCTGAGTGATATTCCATTGTACATAAGGACCACCACTTCTTTATCCATTTTTCTCTTTCCTGGGATATTAGAGGTGTCATGAAGTGGAGGTTCTTGTCAAAAGAGCAGCCCTAAACTTTGGGGTGCCTGTGTCTTGCTGATTTTTAGTTTTCCCAATTTATACGCCCATGAGTGGAAGTGCCCTATGCGCTCTAAGCTGTGTTTTTTCGATGTTTCAGGACACACCGTACCCTTCTCCAGAGTGGCTGTTGGCAATTTACATCCCGCCCATCAGCGTAGCAAGGCTCCCATTTCTCCATGGCCTGTCCTGCATTTCTGGTTTTGACAGTTTTTTCCGCATGGCCCTTTTGACCGATGGGAAGCGAGACTTCTTTGTAGCGCTGATTTGCCTTTCCAGGTTGCTTGGTTGGCCAAAAAGGGCGTATGCGTTTTTTCCTGAATATATTCAGGAAAAAACGCATACGCCCTTTTTGGCCAAGGGCATCATTGTCGACGTTTTGCCGCTTTTCATGTGCTTTAAAGGCGATTCGAATCGACCTCCTGAAATCTGTTTCCTGCAATTCTGCCTTGCTTTCAGATCCTCTTCGTTGCCTTCCCTCAATATATTTGTGGACGAGAGTTATCATTTATAACTCTGCAGGTTTGTGAATTGCAGTGCCCCTGAGCTCCATTTTTCAACTCGCTTTTTTGGGAGCTGGCCGCAAAAGCGCAGGATTGCCTCAGGCCCTATTCTGCTTCCCGGCGGCAGGCTGAGCCTGTGGTTAATTCTTCTTCCTGATGGGAAAATAGAGTGACCTGTGCCTGTCCCAACACCTAGAGCTAGTCTCTCATTGGCTCCCCCTCTTCCCGTTCATCCTCAGGACAAATTGCAAGCTGTACGGAACGGGAGGTTAAAGGTGCTGATTCTCCAAGGAGGGAGATTGCTAGTAAAGCGGCTGGAATGGCGAACCCGAGCACAAGGAGATGAGAAATGAGGTGCGTTTTAGAAACCTTTCCCGATCACACGGTGTACCACCTTCTGGGTTTCTCATGCATGTTTTCGAGGTAGGAAGATGCCCTTGAACCTGGAGATTTGGGACCCATGGGATGGGTAACAGGCAGTATTACTTTAAAGGCTCTGCGTTTGCTCCCCCAACCTCACCAAACCTCTCAGCCCCGAGAGTGTCCACCCTTATGTCTCATCCAGCTGTGGGTCTAGATATGGTCAATCCAGGTTGCATCACAGCCCCTGAACGAATTTTGTATGAATTTCTCTCTCTTTCACTGTCTTTGTTTCATGGGTTTTTAAAAGTAATTTATTTTTATAATGGGGTTTAGCTGCTTTTCACGGCTGTGTTTCTGCCGCTTTACAGCCACTTGACTCACTTCCAGAGAGATATCAATACATAGGTTTTAAGATTCTTACTAGTCAGATATATTCTTGTGCGGTGAATAGGGGGTGTGGAGTCCAGTTCACTGAGCAAGGAGTAGGTCTTTCTATTACATATTGGGTTTATGGAACGGTATCTGAGCTCATTTGAAACCCTTGTTTTATGCATCACCCCACCCCACCTTTCCCGTTAAGCAGCCATAGTGTGTTTTGTAAACTTGTGACTCTGTTCTGTTTTGTAATTCAGTTCAAGTGTAGCGGTTTTTACATTCCCTCTATAAGTGATAGCTTATGATAAGTGTCTTTTTCTGTGTGACTTATTTCACTTAGAATCGTCGTAGCTAAAGCCACTCATCATGCTGCTACTAGCCTTATGACATTGATTTCATGGCTGAGTGATATTCCATTGTACATAAGGACCACCACTTCTTTATCCATTTTTCTCTTTCCTGGGATATTTGAGGTGTCATGAAGTGGAGGTTCTTGTCAAAAGAGCAGCCCTAAACTTTGGGGTGCCTGTGTCTTGCTGATTTTTAGTTTTCCCAATTTATACGCCCATGAGTGGAAGTGCCCTATGCGCTCTAAGCTGTGTTTTTTCGATGTTTCAGGACACACCGTACCCTTCTCCAGAGTGGCTGTTGGCAATTTACATCCCGCCCATCAGCGTAGCAAGGCTCCCATTTCTCCATGGCCTGTCCTGCATTTCTGGTTTTGACAGTTTTTTCCGCATGGCCCTTTTGACCGATGGGAAGCGAGACTTCTTTGTAGCGCTGATTTGCCTTTCCAGGTTGCTTGGTTGGCCAAAAAGGGCGTATGCGTTTTTTCCTGAATATATTCAGGAAAAAACGCATACGCCCTTTTTGGCCAAGGGCATCATTGTCGACGTTTTGCCGCTTTTCATGTGCTTTAAAGGCGATTCGAATCGACCTCCTGAAATCTGTTTCCTGCAATTCTGCCTTGCTTTCAGATCCTCTTCGTTGCCTTCCCTCAATATATTTGTGGACGAGAGTTATCATTTATAACTCTGCAGGTTTGTGAATTGCAGTGCCCCTGAGCTCCATTTTTCAACTCGCTTTTTTGGGAGCTGGCCGCAAAAGCGCAGGATTGCCTCAGGCCCTATTCTGCTTCCGGGCGGCAGGCTGAGCCTGTGGTTAATTCTTCTTCCTGATGGGAAAATAGAGTGACCTGTGCCTGTCCCAACACCTAGAGCTAGTCTCTCATTGGCTCCCCCTCTTCCCGTTCATCCTCAGGACAAATTGCAAGCTGTACGGAACGGGAGGTTACAGGTGCTGATTCTCCAAGGAGGGAGATTGCTAGTAAAGCGGCTGGAATGGCGAACCCGAGCACAAGGAGATGAGAAATGAGGTGCGTTTTAGAAACCTTTCCCGATCACACGGTGTACCACCTTCTGGGTTTCTCATGCATGTTTTCGAGGTAGGAAGATGCCCTTGAACCTGGAGATTTGGGACCCATGGGATGGGTAACAGGCAGTATTACTTTAAAGGCTCTGCGTTTGCTCCCCCAACCTCACCAAACCTCTCAGCCCCGAGAGTGTCCACCCTTATGTCTCATCCAGCTGTGGGTCTAGATATGGTCAATCCAGGTTGCATCACAGCCCCTGAACGAATTTTGTAAGAATTTCTCTCTCTTTCACTGTCTGTGTTTCACGGGTTTTTAAAAGTAATTTATTTTTATAATGGGGTTTAGCTGCTTTTCACGGCTGTGTTTCTGCCGCTTTACACCCACTTGACTCACTTCCAGAGAGATATCAATACATAGGTTTTAAGATTCTTACTAGTCAGATATATTCTTGTGCGGTGAATAGGGGGTGTGGAGTCCAGTTCACTGAGCAAGGAGTAGGTCTTTCTATTACATATTGGGTTTATGGAACGGTATCTGAGCTCATTTGAAACCCTTGTTTTATGCATCACCCCACCCCACCTTTCCCGTTAAGCAGCCATAGTGTGTTTTGTAAACTTGTGACTCTGTTCTGTTTTGTAATTCAGTTCAAGTGTAGCGGTTTTTACATTCCCTCTATAAGTGATAGCTTATGATAAGTGTCTTTTTCTGTGTGACTTATTTCACTTAGAATCGTCGTAGCTAAAGCCACTCATCATGCTGCTACTAGCCTTATGACATTGATTTCATGGCTGAGTGATATTCCATTGTACATAAGGACCACCACTTCTTTATCCATTTTTCTCTTTCCTGGGATATTTGAGGTGTCATGAAGTGGAGGTTCTTGTCAAAAGAGCAGCCCTAAACTTTGGGGTGCCTGTGTCTTGCTGATTTTTAGTTTTCCCAATTTATACGCCCATGAGTGGAAGTGCCCTATGCGCTCTAAGCTGTGTTTTTTCGATGTTTCAGGACACACCGTACCCTTCTCCAGAGTGGCTGTTGGCAATTTACATCCCGCCCATCAGCGTAGCAAGGCTCCCATTTCTCCATGGCCTGTCCTGCATTTCTGGTTTTGACAGTTTTTTCCGCATGGCCCTTTTGACCGATGGGAAGCGAGACTTCTTTGTAGCGCTGATTTGCCTTTCCAGGTTGCTTGGTTGGCCAAAAAGGGCGTATGCGTTTTTTCCTGAATATATTCAGGAAAAAACGCATACGCCCTTTTTGGCCAAGGGCATCATTGTCGACGTTTTGCCGCTTTTCATGTGCTTTAAAGGCGATTCGAATCGACCTCCTGAAATCTGTTTCCTGCAATTCTGCCTTGCTTTCAGATCCTCTTCGTTGCCTTCCCTCAATATATTTGTGGACGAGAGTTATCATTTATAACTCTGCAGGTTTGTGAATTGCAGTGCCCCTGAGCTCCATTTTTCAACTCGCTTTTTTGGGAGCTGGCCGCAAAAGCGCAGGATTGCCTCAGGCCCTATTCTGGTTCCGGGCGGCAGGCTGAGCCTGTGGTTAATTCTTCTTCCTGATGCGAAAATAGAGTGACCTGTGCCTGTCCCAACACCTAGAGCTAGTCTCTCATTGGCTCCCCCTCTTCCCGTTCATCCTCAGGACAAATTGCAAGCTGTACGGAACGGGAGGTTACAGGTGCTGATTCTCCAAGGAGGGAGATTGCTAGTAAAGCGGCTGGAATGGCGAACCCGAGCACAAGGAGATGAGAAATGAGGTGCGTTTTAGAAACCTTTCCCGATCACACGGTGTACCACCTTCTGGGTTTCTCATGCATGTTTTCGAGGTAGGAAGATGCCCTTGAACCTGGAGATTTGGGACCCATGGGATGGGTAACAGGCAGTATTACTTTAAAGGCTCTGCGTTTGCTCCCCCAACCTCACCAAACCTCTCAGCCCCGAGAGTGTCCACCCTTATGTCTCATCCAGCTGTGGGTCTAGATATGGTCAATCCAGGTTGCATCACAGCCCCTGAACGAATTTTGTAAGAATTTCTCTCTCTTTCACTGTCTGTGTTTCACGGGTTTTTAAAAGTAATTTATTTTTATAATGGGGTTTAGCTGCTTTTCACGGCTGTGTTTCTGCCGCTTTACAGCCACTTGACTCACTTCCAGAGAGATATCAATACATAGGTTTTAAGATTCTTACTAGTCAGATATATTCTTGTGCGGTGAATAGGGGGTGTGGAGTCCAGTTCACTGAGCAAGGAGTAGGTCTTTCTATTACATATTGGGTTTATGGAACGGTATCTGAGCTCATTTGAAACCCTTGTTTTATGCATCACCCCACCCCACCTTTCCCGTTAAGCAGCCATAGTGTGTTTTGTAAACTTGTGACTCTGTTCTGTTTTGTAATTCAGTTCAAGTGTAGCGGTTTTTACATTCCCTCTATAAGTGATAGCTTATGATAAGTGTCTTTTTCTGTGTGACTTATTTCACTTAGAATCGTCGTAGCTAAAGCCACTCATCATGCTGCTACTAGCCTTATGACATTGATTTCATGGCTGAGTGATATTCCATTGTACATAAGGACCACCACTTCTTTATCCATTTTTCTCTTTCCTGGGATATTTGAGGTGTCATGAAGTGGAGGTTCTTGTCAAAAGAGCAGCCCTAAACTTTGGGGTGCCTGTGTCTTGCTGATTTTTAGTTTTCCCAATTTATACGCCCATGAGTGGAAGTGCCCTATGCGCTCTAAGCTGTGTTTTTTCGATGTTTCAGGACACACCGTACCCTTCTCCAGAGTGGCTGTTGGCAATTTACATCCCGCCCATCAGCGTAGCAAGGCTCCCATTTCTCCATGGCCTGTCCTGCATTTCTGGTTTTGACAGTTTTTTCCGCATGGCCCTTTTGACCGATGGGAAGCGAGACTTCTTTGTAGCGCTGATTTGCCTTTCCAGGTTGCTTGGTTGGCCAAAAAGGGCGTATGCGTTTTTTCCTGAATATATTCAGGAAAAAACGCATACGCCCTTTTTGGCCAAGGGCATCATTGTCGACGTTTTGCCGCTTTTCATGTGCTTTAAAGGCGATTCGAATCGACCTCCTGAAATCTGTTTCCTGCAATTCTGCCTTGCTTTCAGATCCTCTTCGTTGCCTTCCCTCAATATATTTGTGGACGAGAGTTATCATTTATAACTCTGCAGGTTTGTGAATTGCAGTGCCCCTGAGCTCCATTTTTCAACTCGCTTTTTTGGGAGCTGGCCGCAAAAGCGCAGGATTGCCTCAGGCCCTATTCTGCTTCCCGGCGGCAGGCTGAGCCTGTGGTTAATTCTTCTTCCTGATGGGAAAATAGAGTGACCTGTGCCTGTCCCAACACCTAGAGCTAGTCTCTCATTGGCTCCCCCTCTTCCCGTTCATCCTCAGGACAAATTGCAAGCTGTACGGAACGGGAGGTTAAAGGTGCTGATTCTCCAAGGAGGGAGATTGCTAGTAAAGCGGCTGGAATGGCGAACCCGAGCACAAGGAGATGAGAAATGAGGTGCGTTTTAGAAACCTTTCCCGATCACATGGTGTACCAACTTCTGGGTTTCTCATGCATGTTTTCGAGGTAGGAAGATGCCCTTGAACCTGGAGATTTGGGACCCATGGGATGGGTAACAGGCAGTATTACTTTAAAGGCTCTGCGTTTGCTCCCCCAACCTCACCAAACCTCTCAGCCCCGAGAGTGTCCACCCTTATGTCTCATCCAGCTGTGGGTCTAGATATGGTCAATCCAGGTTGCATCACAGCCCCTGAACGAATTTTGTAAGAATTTCTCTCTCTTTCACTGTCTGTGTTTCACGGGTTTTTAAAAGTAATTTATTTTTATAATGGGGTTTAGCTGCTTTTCACGGCTGTGTTTCTGCCGCTTTACAGCCACTTGACTCACTTCCAGAGAGATATCAATACATAGGTTTTAAGATTCTTACTAGTCAGATATATTCTTGTGCGGTGAATAGGGGGTGTGGAGTCCAGTTCACTGAGCAAGGAGTAGGTCTTTCTATTACATATTGGGTTTATGGAACGGTATCTGAGCTCATTTGAAACCCTTGTTTTATGCATCACCCCACCCCACCTTTCCCGTTAAGCAGCCATAGTGTGTTTTGTAAACTTGTGACTCTGTTCTGTTTTGTAATTCAGTTCAAGTGTAGCGGTTTTTACATTCCCTCTATAAGTGATAGCTTATGATAAGTGTCTTTTTCTGTGTGACTTATTTCACTTAGAATCGTCGTAGCTAAAGCCACTCATCATGCTGCTACTAGCCTTATGACATTGATTTCATGGCTGAGTGATATTCCATTGTACATAAGGACCACCACTTCTTTATCCATTTTTCTCTTTCCTGGGATATTTGAGGTGTCATGAAGTGGAGGTTCTTGTCAAAAGAGCAGCCCTAAACTTTGGGGTGCCTGTGTCTTGCTGATTTTTAGTTTTCCCAATTTATACGCCCATGAGTGGAAGTGCCCTATGCGCTCTAAGCTGTGTTTTTTCGATGTTTCAGGACACACCGTACCCTTCTCCAGAGTGGCTGTTGGCAATTTACATCCCGCCCATCAGCGTAGCAAGGCTCCCATTTCTCCATGGCCTGTCCTGCATTTCTGGTTTTGACAGTTTTTTCCGCATGGCCCTTTTGACCGATGGGAAGCGAGACTTCTTTGTAGCGCTGATTTGCCTTTCCAGGTTGCTTGGTTGGCCAAAAAGGGCGTATGCGTTTTTTCCTGAATATATTCAGGAAAAAACGCATACGCCCTTTTTGGCCAAGGGCATCATTGTCGACGTTTTGCCGCTTTTCATGTGCTTTAAAGGCGATTCGAATCGACCTCCTGAAATCTGTTTCCTGCAATTCTGCCTTGCTTTCAGATCCTCTTCGTTGCCTTCCCTCAATATATTTGTGGACGAGAGTTATCATTTATAACTCTGCAGGTTTGTGAATTGCAGTGCCCCTGAGCTCCATTTTTCAACTCGCTTTTTTGGGAGCTGGCCGCAAAAGCGCAGGATTGCCTCAGGCCCTATTCTGGTTCCGGGCGGCAGGCTGAGCCTGTGGTTAATTCTTCTTCCTGATGCGAAAATAGAGTGACCTGTGCCTGTCCCAACACCTAGAGCTAGTCTCTCATTGGCTCCCCCTCTTCCCGTTCATCCTCAGGACAAATTGCAAGCTGTACGGAACGGGAGGTTACAGGTGCTGATTCTCCAAGGAGGGAGATTGCTAGTAAAGCGGCTGGAATGGCGAACCCGAGCACAAGGAGATGAGAAATGAGGTGCGTTTTAGAAACCTTTCCCGATCACACGGTGTACCACCTTCTGGGTTTCTCATGCATGTTTTCGAGGTAGGAAGATGCCCTTGAACCTGGAGATTTGGGACCCATGGGATGGGTAACAGGCAGTATTACTTTAAAGGCTCTGCGTTTGCTCCCCCAACCTCACCAAACCTCTCAGCCCCGAGAGTGTCCACCCTTATGTCTCATCCAGCTGTGGGTCTAGATATGGTCAATCCAGGTTGCATCACAGCCCCTGAACGAATTTTGTAAGAATTTCTCTCTCTTTCACTGTCTGTGTTTCACGGGTTTTTAAAAGTAATTTATTTTTATAATGGGGTTTAGCTGCTTTTCACGGCTGTGTTTCTGCCGCTTTACACCCACTTGACTCACTTCCAGAGAGATATCAATACATAGGTTTTAAGATTCTTACTAGTCAGATATATTCTTGTGCGGTGAATAGGGGGTGTTGAGTCCAGTTCACTGAGCAAGGAGTAGGTCTTTCTATGACATATTGGGTTTATGGAACGGTATCTGAGCTCATTTGAAACCCTTGTTTTATGCATCACCCCACCCCACCTTTCCCGTTAAGCAGCCATAGTGTGTTTTGTAAACTTGTGACTCTGTTCTGTTTTGTAATTCAGTCCAAGTGTAGCGGTTTTTACATTCCCTCTATAAGTGATAGCTTATGATAAGTGTCTTTTTCTGTGTGACTTATTTCACTTAGAACCGTCGTAGCTAAAGCCACTCATCATGCTGCTACTAGCCTTATGACATTGATGTCATGGCTGAGTGATATTCCATTGTACATAAGGACCACCACTTCTTTATCCATTTTTCTCTTTCCTGGGATATTTGAGGTGTCATGAAGTGGAGGTTCTTGTCAACAGAGCAGCCCTAAACTTTGGGGTGCCTGTGTCTTGCTGATTTTTAGTTTTCCCAATTTATATGCCCATGAGTGGAAGTGCCCTATGCGCTCTAAGCTGTGTTTTTTCGATGTTTCAGGACACACCGTACCGTTCTCCAGAGTGGCTCTTGGCAATTTACATCCCGCCCATCAGCGCAGCAGGGCTCCCATTTCTCCATGGCCTGTCCTGCATTTCTGGTTTTGACAGTTTTTTCCACATGGCCCTTTTGACCGATGGGAAGCGAGACTTCTTTGTAGCGCTGATTTGCCTTTCCAGGTTGCTTGGTTGGCCAAAAAGGGCGTATGCGTTTTTTCCTGAATATATTCAGGAAAAAACGCATACGCCCTTTTTGGCCAAGGGCATCATTGTCGACGTTTTGCCGCTTTTCATGTGCTTTAAAGGCGATTCGAATCGACCTCCTGAAATCTGTTTCCTGCAATTCTGCCTTGCTTTCAAATCCTCTTCGTTGCCTTCCCTCAATATATTTGTGGACGAGAGTTATCATTTATAACTCTGCAGGTTTGTGAATTGCAGTGCCCCTGAGCTCCATTTTTCAACTCGCTTTTTTGGGAGCTGGCCGCAAAAGCGCAGGATTGCCTCAGGCCCTATTCTGGTTCCGGGCGGCAGGCTGAGCCTGTGGTTAATTCTTCTTCCTGATGAGAAAATAGAGTGACCTGTGCCTGTCCCAACACCTAGAGCTAGTCTCTCATTGGCTCCCCCTCTTCCCGTTCATCCTCAGGACAAATTGCAAGCTGTACGGAACGGGAGGTTAAAGGTGCTGATTCTCCAAGGAGGGAGATTGCCAGTAAAGCGGCTGGAATGGCGAACCCGAGCACAAGGAGATGAGAAATGAGGTGCGTGTTAGAAACCTTTCCCTATCACACGGTGTACCACCTTCTGGGTTTCTCATGCATGGTTTCGAGGTAGGAAGATGCCCTTGAACCTGGAGATTTGGGACCCATGGGATGGGTAACAGGCAGTATTACTTTAAAGGCTCTGCGTTTGCTCCCCCAACCTCACCAAACCTCTCAGCCCCGAGAGTGTCCACCCTTATGTCTCCTCCAGCTGTGGGTCTAGATATGGTCAATCCAGGTTGCATCACAGCCCCTGAACGAATTTTGTAAGAATTTCTCTCTCTTTCACTGTCTTTGTTTCACGGGTTTTTAAAAGTAATTTATTTTTATAATGGGGTTTAGCCGCTTTTCACGGCTGTGTTTCTGCCGCTTTACACCCACTTGACTCACTTCCAGAGAGATATCAATACATAGGTTTTAAGATTCTTACTAGTCAGATATATTCTTGAGCGGTGAATAGGGGGTGTTGAGTCCAGTTCACTGAGCAAGGAGTAGGTCTTTCTATTACATATTGGGTTTATGGAACGGTATCTGAGCTCATTTGAAACCCTTGTTTTATGCATCACCCCACCCCACCTTTCCCGTTAAGCAGCCATAGTGTGTTTTCTCAACGTGTGACTCTATTCTGTTTTGTAATTCAGTTCAAGTGTAGCGGTTTTTACATTCCCTCTATAAATGATAGCTTATGATAAGTGTCTTTTTCTGTGTGACTTATTTCACTTAGAATCGTCGTAGCTAAAGCCACTCATCATGCTGCTACTAGCCTTATGACATTGATTTCATGGCTGAGTGATATTCCATTGTACATAAGGACCACCACTTCTTTATCCATTTTTCTCTTTCCTGGGATATTTGAGGTGTCACGAAGTGGAGGTTCTTGTCAACAGAGCAGCCCTAAACTTTGGGGTGCCTGTGTCTTGCTGATTTTTAGTTTTCCCCATTTATACGCCCATGAGTGGAAGTGCCCTATGCGCTCTAAGCTGTGTTTTTTCGATGTTTCAGGACACACCGTACACTTCTCCATAGTGGCTGTTGGCAATTTACATCCCGCCCATCAGCGTAGCAAGGCTCCCATTTCTCCATGGCCTGTCCTGCATTTCTGGTTTTGACACTTTTTCCGCATGGCCCTTTTGACCGATGGGAAGCGAGACTTCTTTGTAGCGCTGATTTGCCTTTCCAGGTTGCTTGGTTGGCCAAAAAGGGCGTATGCGTTTTTTCCTGAATATATTCAGGAAAAAACGCATACGCCCTTTTTGGCCAAGGGCATCATTGTCGACGTTTTGCCGCTTTTCATGTGCTTTAAAGGCGATTCGAATCGACCTCCTGAAATCTGTTTCCTGCAATTCTGCCTTGCTTTCAGATCCTCTTCGTTGCCTTCCCTCAATATATTTGTGGACGAGAGTTATCATTTATAACTCTGCAGGTTTGTGAATTGCAGTGCCCCTGAGCTCCATTTTTCAACTCGCTTTTTTGGGAGCTGGCCGCAAAAGCGCAGGATTGCCTCAGGCCCTATTCTGGTTCCGGGCGGCAGGCTGAGCCTGTGGTTAATTCTTCTTCCTGATGAGAAAATAGAGTGACCTGTGCCTGTCCCAACACCTAGAGCTAGTCTCTCATTGGCTCCCCCTCTTCCCGTTCATCCTCAGGACAAATTGCAAGCTGTACGGAACGGGAGGTTAAAGGTGCTGATTCTCCAAGGAGGGAGATTGCCAGTAAAGCGGCTGGAATGGCGAACCCGAGCACAAGGAGATGAGAAATGAGGTGCGTGTTAGAAACCTTTCCCTATCACACGGTGTACCACCTTCTGGGTTTCTCATGCATGGTTTCGAGGTAGGAAGATGCCCTTGAACCTGGAGATTTGGGACCCATGGGATGGGTAACAGGCAGTATTACTTTAAAGGCTCTGCGTTTGCTCCCCCAACCTCACCAAACCTCTCAGCCCCGAGAGTGTCCACCCTTATGTCTCCTCCAGCTGTGGGTCTAGATATGGTCAATCCAGGTTGCATCACAGCCCCTGAACGAATTTTGTAAGAATTTCTCTCTCTTTCACTGTCTTTGTTTCACGGGTTTTTAAAAGTAATTTATTTTTATAATGGGGTTTAGCCGCTTTTCACGGCTGTGTTTCTGCCGCTTTACACCCACTTGACTCACTTCCAGAGAGATATCAATACATAGGTTTTAAGATTCTTACTAGTCAGATATATTCTTGTGCGGTGAATAGGGGGTGTGGAGTCCAGTTCACTGAGCAAGGAGTAGGTCTTTCTATGACATATTGGGTTTATGGAACGGTATCTGAGCTCATTTGAAACCCTTGTTTTATGCATCACCCCACCCCACCTTTCCCGTTAAGCAGCCATAGTGTGTTTTCTCAACGTGTGACTCTATTCTGTTTTGTAATTCAGTTCAAGTGTAGCGGTTTTTACATTCCCTCTATAAATGATAGCTTATGATAAGTGTCTTTTTCTGTGTGACTTATTTCACTTAGAATCGTCGTAGCTAAAGCCACTCATCATGCTGCTACTAGCCTTATGACATTGATTTCATGGCTGAGTGATATTCCATTGTACATAAGGACCACCACTTCTTTATCCATTTTTCTCTTTCCTGGGATATTTGAGGTGTCATGAAGTGGAGGTTCTTGTCAACAGAGCAGCCCTAAACTTTGGGGTGCCTGTGTCTTGCTGATTTTTAGTTTTCCCAATTTATATGCCCATGAGTGGAAGTGCCCTATGCGCTCTAAGCTGTGTTTTTTCGATGTTTCAGGACACACCGTACAGTTCTCCAGAGTGGCTCTTGGCAATTTACATCCCGCCCATCAGCGCAGCAGGGCTCCCATTTCTCCATGGCCTGTCCTGCATTTCTGGTTTTGACAGTTTTTTCCACATGGCCCTTTTGACCGATGGGAAGCGAGACTTCTTTGTAGCGCTGATTTGCCTTTCCAGGTTGCTTGGTTGGCCAAAAAGGGCGTATGCGTTTTTTCCTGAATATATTCAGGAAAAAACGCATACGCCCTTTTTGGCCAAGGGCATCATTGTCGACGTTTTGCCGCTTTTCATGTGCTTTAAAGGCGATTCGAATCGACCTCCTGAAATCTGTTTCCTGCAATTCTGCCTTGCTTTCAGATCCTCTTCGTTGCCTTCCCTCAATATATTTGTGGACGAGAGTTATCATTTATAACTCTGCAGGTTTGTGAATTGCAGTGCCCCTGAGCTCCATTTTTCAACTCGCTTTTTTGGGAGCTGGCCGCAAAAGCGCAGGATTGCCTCAGGCCCTATTCTGCTTCCGGGCGGCAGGCTGAGCCTGTGGTTAATTCTTCTTCCTGATGGGAAAATAGAGTGACCTGTGCCTGTCCCAACACCTAGAGCTAGTCTCTCATTGGCTCCCCCTCTTCCCGTTCATCCTCAGGACAAATTGCAAGCTGTACGGAACGGGAGGTTACAGGTGCTGATTCTCCAAGGAGGGAGATTGCTAGTAAAGCGGCTGGAATGGCGAACCCGAGCACAAGGAGATGAGAAATGAGGTGCGTTTTAGAAACCTTTCCCGATCACACGGTGTACCACCTTCTGGGTTTCTCATGCATGTTTTCGAGGTAGGAAGATGCCCTTGAACCTGGAGATTTGGGACCCATGGGATGGGTAACAGGCAGTATTACTTTAAAGGCTCTGCGTTTGCTCCCCCAACCTCACCAAACCTCTCAGCCCCGAGAGTGTCCACCCTTATGTCTCATCCAGCTGTGGGTCTAGATATGGTCAATCCAGGTTGCATCACAGCCCCTGAACGAATTTTGTAAGAATTTCTCTCTCTTTCACTGTCTGTGTTTCACGGGTTTTTAAAAGTAATTTATTTTTATAATGGGGTTTAGCTGCTTTTCACGGCTGTGTTTCTGCCGCTTTACAGCCACTTGACTCACTTCCAGAGAGATATCAATACATAGGTTTTAAGATTCTTACTAGTCAGATATATTCTTGTGCGGTGAATAGGGGGTGTGGAGTCCAGTTCACTGAGCAAGGAGTAGGTCTTTCTATTACATATTGGGTTTATGGAACGGTATCTGAGCTCATTTGAAACCCTTGTTTTATGCATCACCCCACCCCACCTTTCCCGTTAAGCAGCCATAGTGTGTTTTGTAAACTTGTGACTCTGTTCTGTTTTGTAATTCAGTTCAAGTGTAGCGGTTTTTACATTCCCTCTATAAGTGATAGCTTATGATAAGTGTCTTTTTCTGTGTGACTTATTTCACTTAGAATCGTCGTAGCTAAAGCCACTCATCATGCTGCTACTAGCCTTATGACATTGATTTCATGGCTGAGTGATATTCCATTGTACATAAGGACCACCACTTCTTTATCCATTTTTCTCTTTCCTGGGATATTTGAGGTGTCATGAAGTGGAGGTTCTTGTCAACAGAGCAGCCCTAAACTTTGGGGTGCCTGTGTCTTGCTGATTTTTAGTTTTCCCAATTTATACGCCCATGAGTGGAAGTGCCCTATGCGCTCTAAGCTGTGTTTTTTCGATGTTTCAGGACACACCGTACCCTTCTCCAGAGTGGCTGTTGGCAATTTACATCCCGCCCATCAGCGTAGCAAGGCTCCCATTTCTCCATGGCCTGTCCTGCATTTCTGGTTTTGACAGTTTTTTCCGCATGGCCCTTTTGACCGATGGGAAGCGAGACTTCTTTGTAGCGCTGATTTGCCTTTCCAGGTTGCTTGGTTGGCCAAAAAGGGCGTATGCGTTTTTTCCTGAATATATTCAGGAAAAAACGCATACGCCCTTTTTGGCCAAGGGCATCATTGTCGACGTTTTGCCGCTTTTCATGTGCTTTAAAGGCGATTCGAATCGACCTCCTGAAATCTGTTTCCTGCAATTCTGCCTTGCTTTCAGATCCTCTTCGTTGCCTTCCCTCAATATATTTGTGGACGAGAGTTATCATTTATAACTCTGCAGGTTTGTGAATTGCAGTGCCCCTGAGCTCCATTTTTCAACTCGCTTTTTTGGGAGCTGGCCGCAAAAGCGCAGGATTGCCTCAGGCCCTATTCTGGTTCCGGGCGGCAGGCTGAGCCTGTGGTTAATTCTTCTTCCTGATGGGAAAATAGAGTGACCTGTGCCTGTCCCAACACCTAGAGCTAGTCTCTCATTGGCTCCCCCTCTTCCCGTTCATCCTCAGGACAAATTGCAAGCTGTACGGAACGGGAGGTTACAGGTGCTGATTCTCCAAGGAGGGAGATTGCTAGTAAAGCGGCTGGAATGGCGAACCCGAGCACAAGGAGATGAGAAATGAGGTGCGTTTTAGAAACCTTTCCCGATCACACGGTGTACCACCTTCTGGGTTTCTCATGCATGTTTTCGAGGTAGGAAGATGCCCTTGAACCTGGAGATTTGGGACCCATGGGATGGGTAACAGGCAGTATTACTTTAAAGGCTCTGCGTTTGCTCCCCCAACCTCACCAAACCTCTCAGCCCCGAGAGTGTCCACCCTTATGTCTCATCCAGCTGTGGGTCTAGATATGGTCAATCCAGGTTGCATCACAGCCCCTGAACGAATTTTGTAAGAATTTCTCTCTCTTTCACTGTCTGTGTTTCACGGGTTTTTAAAAGTAATTTATTTTTATAATGGGGTTTAGCTGCTTTTCACGGCTGTGTTTCTGCCGCTTTACAGCCACTTGACTCACTTCCAGAGAGATATCAATACATAGGTTTTAAGATTCTTACTAGTCAGATATATTCTTGTGCGGTGAATAGGGGGTGTGGAGTCCAGTTCACTGAGCAAGGAGTAGGTCTTTCTATTACATATTGGGTTTATGGAACGGTATCTGAGCTCATTTGAAACCCTTGTTTTATGCATCACCCCACCCCACCTTTCCCGTTAAGCAGCCATAGTGTGTTTTGTAAACTTGTGACTCTGTTCTGTTTTGTAATTCAGTTCAAGTGTAGCGGTTTTTACATTCCCTCTATAAGTGATAGCTTATGATAAGTGTCTTTTTCTGTGTGACTTATTTCACTTAGAATCGTCGTAGCTAAAGCCACTCATCATGCTGCTACTAGCCTTATGACATTGATTTCATGGCTGAGTGATATTCCATTGTACATAAGGACCACCACTTCTTTATCCATTTTTCTCTTTCCTGGGATATTTGAGGTGTCATGAAGTGGAGGTTCTTGTCAAAAGAGCAGCCCTAAACTTTGGGGTGCCTGTGTCTTGCTGATTTTTAGTTTTCCCAATTTATACGCCCATGAGTGGAAGTGCCCTATGCGCTCTAAGCTGTGTTTTTTCGATGTTTCAGGACACACCGTACCCTTCTCCAGAGTGGCTGTTGGCAATTTACATCCCGCCCATCAGCGTAGCAAGGCTCCCATTTCTCCATGGCCTGTCCTGCATTTCTGGTTTTGACAGTTTTTTCCGCATGGCCCTTTTGACCGATGGGAAGCGAGACTTCTTTGTAGCGCTGATTTGCCTTTCCAGGTTGCTTGGTTGGCCAAAAAGGGCGTATGCGTTTTTTCCTGAATATATTCAGGAAAAAACGCATACGCCCTTTTTGGCCAAGGGCATCATTGTCGACGTTTTGCCGCTTTTCATGTGCTTTAAAGGCGATTCGAATCGACCTCCTGAAATCTGTTTCCTGCAATTCTGCCTTGCTTTCAGATCCTCTTCGTTGCCTTCCCTCAATATATTTGTGGACGAGAGTTATCATTTATAACTCTGCAGGTTTGTGAATTGCAGTGCCCCTGAGCTCCATTTTTCAACTCGCTTTTTTGGGAGCTGGCCGCAAAAGCGCAGGATTGCCTCAGGCCCTATTCTGCTTCCCGGCGGCAGGCTGAGCCTGTGGTTAATTCTTCTTCCTGATGGGAAAATAGAGTGACCTGTGCCTGTCCCAACACCTAGAGCTAGTCTCTCATTGGCTCCCCCTCTTCCCGTTCATCCTCAGGACAAATTGCAAGCTGTACGGAACGGGAGGTTAAAGGTGCTGATTCTCCAAGGAGGGAGATTGCTAGTAAAGCGGCTGGAATGGCGAACCCGAGCACAAGGAGATGAGAAATGAGGTGCGTTTTAGAAACCTTTCCCGATCACATGGTGTACCAACTTCTGGGTTTCTCATGCATGTTTTCGAGGTAGGAAGATGCCCTTGAACCTGGAGATTTGGGACCCATGGGATGGGTAACAGGCAGTATTACTTTAAAGGCTCTGCGTTTGCTCCCCCAACCTCACCAAACCTCTCAGCCCCGAGAGTGTCCACCCTTATGTCTCATCCAGCTGTGGGTCTAGATATGGTCAATCCAGGTTGCATCACAGCCCCTGAACGAATTTTGTAAGAATTTCTCTCTCTTTCACTGTCTGTGTTTCACGGGTTTTTAAAAGTAATTTATTTTTATAATGGGGTTTAGCTGCTTTTCACGGCTGTGTTTCTGCCGCTTTACAGCCACTTGACTCACTTCCAGAGAGATATCAATACATAGGTTTTAAGATTCTTACTAGTCAGATATATTCTTGTGCGGTGAATAGGGGGTGTGGAGTCCAGTTCACTGAGCAAGGAGTAGGTCTTTCTATGACATATTGGGTTTATGGAACGGTATCTGAGCTCATTTGAAACCCTTGTTTTATGCATCACCCCACCCCACCTTTCCCGTTAAGCAGCCATAGTGTGTTTTGTAAACTTGTGACTCTGTTCTGTTTTGTAATTCAGTTCAAGTGTAGCGGTTTTTACATTCCCTCTATAAGTGATAGCTTATGATAAGTGTCTTTTTCTGTGTGACTTATTTCACTTAGAATCGTCGTAGCTAAAGCCACTCATCATGCTGCTACTAGCCTTATGACATTGATTTCATGGCTGAGTGATATTCCATTGTACATAAGGACCACCACTTCTTTATCCATTTTTCTCTTTCCTGGGATATTTGAGGTGTCATGAAGTGGAGGTTCTTGTCAAAAGAGCAGCCCTAAACTTTGGGGTGCCTGTGTCTTGCTGATTTTTAGTTTTCCCAATTTATACGCCCATGAGTGGAAGTGCCCTATGCGCTCTAAGCTGTGTTTTTTCGATGTTTCAGGACACACCGTACCCTTCTCCAGAGTGGCTGTTGGCAATTTACATCCCGCCCATCAGCGTAGCAAGGCTCCCATTTCTCCATGGCCTGTCCTGCATTTCTGGTTTTGACAGTTTTTTCCGCATGGCCCTTTTGACCGATGGGAAGCGAGACTTCTTTGTAGCGCTGATTTGCCTTTCCAGGTTGCTTGGTTGGCCAAAAAGGGCGTATGCGTTTTTTCCTGAATATATTCAGGAAAAAACGCATACGCCCTTTTTGGCCAAGGGCATCATTGTCGACGTTTTGCCGCTTTTCATGTGCTTTAAAGGCGATTCGAATCGACCTCCTGAAATCTGTTTCCTGCAATTCTGCCTTGCTTTCAGATCCTCTTCGTTGCCTTCCCTCAATATATTTGTGGACGAGAGTTATCATTTATAACTCTGCAGGTTTGTGAATTGCAGTGCCCCTGAGCTCCATTTTTCAACTCGCTTTTTTGGGAGCTGGCCGCAAAAGCGCAGGATTGCCTCAGGCCCTATTCTGCTTCCGGGCGGCAGGCTGAGCCTGTGGTTAATTCTTCTTCCTGATGCGAAAATAGAGTGACCTGTGCCTGTCCCAACACCTAGAGCTAGTCTCTCATTGGCTCCCCCTCTTCCCGTTCATCCTCAGGACAAATTGCAAGCTGTACGGAACGGGAGGTTACAGGTGCTGATTCTCCAAGGAGGGAGATTGCTAGTAAAGCGGCTGGAATGGCGAACCCGAGCACAAGGAGATGAGAAATGAGGTGCGTTTTAGAAACCTTTCCCGATCACACGGTGTACCACCTTCTGGGTTTCTCATGCATGTTTTCGAGGTAGGAAGATGCCCTTGAACCTGGAGATTTGGGACCCATGGGATGGGTAACAGGCAGTATTACTTTAAAGGCTCTGCGTTTGCTCCCCCAACCTCACCAAACCTCTCAGCCCCGAGAGTGTCCACCCTTATGTCTCATCCAGCTGTGGGTCTAGATATGGTCAATCCAGGTTGCATCACAGCCCCTGAACGAATTTTGTAAGAATTTCTCTCTCTTTCACTGTCTGTGTTTCACGGGTTTTTAAAAGTAATTTATTTTTATAATGGGGTTTAGCTGCTTTTCACGGCTGTGTTTCTGCCGCTTTACACCCACTTGACTCACTTCCAGAGAGATATCAATACATAGGTTTTAAGATTCTTACTAGTCAGATATATTCTTGTGCGGTGAATAGGGGGTGTTGAGTCCAGTTCACTGAGCAAGGAGTAGGTCTTTCTATGACATATTGGGTTTATGGAACGGTATCTGAGCTCATTTGAAACCCTTGTTTTATGCATCACCCCACCCCACCTTTCCCGTTAAGCAGCCATAGTGTGTTTTGTAAACTTGTGACTCTGTTCTGTTTTGTAATTCAGTCCAAGTGTAGCGGTTTTTACATTCCCTCTATAAGTGATAGCTTATGATAAGTGTCTTTTTCTGTGTGACTTATTTCACTTAGAACCGTCGTAGCTAAAGCCACTCATCATGCTGCTACTAGCCTTATGACATTGATGTCATGGCTGAGTGATATTCCATTGTACATAAGGACCACCACTTCTTTATCCATTTTTCTCTTTCCTGGGATATTTGAGGTGTCATGAAGTGGAGGTTCTTGTCAACAGAGCAGCCCTAAACTTTGGGGTGCCTGTGTCTTGCTGATTTTTAGTTTTCCCAATTTATATGCCCATGAGTGGAAGTGCCCTATGCGCTCTAAGCTGTGTTTTTTCGATGTTTCAGGACACACCGTACCGTTCTCCAGAGTGGCTCTTGGCAATTTACATCCCGCCCATCAGCGCAGCAGGGCTCCCATTTCTCCATGGCCTGTCCTGCATTTCTGGTTTTGACAGTTTTTTCCACATGGCCCTTTTGACCGATGGGAAGCGAGACTTCTTTGTAGCGCTGATTTGCCTTTCCAGGTTGCTTGGTTGGCCAAAAAGGGCGTATGCGTTTTTTCCTGAATATATTCAGGAAAAAACGCATACGCCCTTTTTGGCCAAGGGCATCATTGTCGACGTTTTGCCGCTTTTCATGTGCTTTAAAGGCGATTCGAATCGACCTCCTGAAATCTGTTTCCTGCAATTCTGCCTTGCTTTCAAATCCTCTTCGTTGCCTTCCCTCAATATATTTGTGGACGAGAGTTATCATTTATAACTCTGCAGGTTTGTGAATTGCAGTGCCCCTGAGCTCCATTTTTCAACTCGCTTTTTTGGGAGCTGGCCGCAAAAGCGCAGGATTGCCTCAGGCCCTATTCTGGTTCCGGGCGGCAGGCTGAGCCTGTGGTTAATTCTTCTTCCTGATGAGAAAATAGAGTGACCTGTGCCTGTCCCAACACCTAGAGCTAGTCTCTCATTGGCTCCCCCTCTTCCCGTTCATCCTCAGGACAAATTGCAAGCTGTACGGAACGGGAGGTTAAAGGTGCTGATTCTCCAAGGAGGGAGATTGCCAGTAAAGCGGCTGGAATGGCGAACCCGAGCACAAGGAGATGAGAAATGAGGTGCGTGTTAGAAACCTTTCCCTATCACACGGTGTACCACCTTCTGGGTTTCTCATGCATGGTTTCGAGGTAGGAAGATGCCCTTGAACCTGGAGATTTGGGACCCATGGGATGGGTAACAGGCAGTATTACTTTAAAGGCTCTGCGTTTGCTCCCCCAACCTCACCAAACCTCTCAGCCCCGAGAGTGTCCACCCTTATGTCTCCTCCAGCTGTGGGTCTAGATATGGTCAATCCAGGTTGCATCACAGCCCCTGAACGAATTTTGTAAGAATTTCTCTCTCTTTCACTGTCTTTGTTTCACGGGTTTTTAAAAGTAATTTATTTTTATAATGGGGTTTAGCCGCTTTTCACGGCTGTGTTTCTGCCGCTTTACACCCACTTGACTCACTTCCAGAGAGATATCAATACATAGGTTTTAAGATTCTTACTAGTCAGATATATTCTTGAGCGGTGAATAGGGGGTGTTGAGTCCAGTTCACTGAGCAAGGAGTAGGTCTTTCTATTACATATTGGGTTTATGGAACGGTATCTGAGCTCATTTGAAACCCTTGTTTTATGCATCACCCCACCCCACCTTTCCCGTTAAGCAGCCATAGTGTGTTTTCTCAACGTGTGACTCTATTCTGTTTTGTAATTCAGTTCAAGTGTAGCGGTTTTTACATTCCCTCTATAAATGATAGCTTATGATAAGTGTCTTTTTCTGTGTGACTTATTTCACTTAGAATCGTCGTAGCTAAAGCCACTCATCATGCTGCTACTAGCCTTATGACATTGATTTCATGGCTGAGTGATATTCCATTGTACATAAGGACCACCACTTCTTTATCCATTTTTCTCTTTCCTGGGATATTTGAGGTGTCACGAAGTGGAGGTTCTTGTCAACAGAGCAGCCCTAAACTTTGGGGTGCCTGTGTCTTGCTGATTTTTAGTTTTCCCCATTTATACGCCCATGAGTGGAAGTGCCCTATGCGCTCTAAGCTGTGTTTTTTCGATGTTTCAGGACACACCGTACACTTCTCCATAGTGGCTGTTGGCAATTTACATCCCGCCCATCAGCGTAGCAAGGCTCCCATTTCTCCATGGCCTGTCCTGCATTTCTGGTTTTGACACTTTTTCCGCATGGCCCTTTTGACCGATGGGAAGCGAGACTTCTTTGTAGCGCTGATTTGCCTTTCCAGGTTGCTTGGTTGGCCAAAAAGGGCGTATGCGTTTTTTCCTGAATATATTCAGGAAAAAACGCATACGCCCTTTTTGGCCAAGGGCATCATTGTCGACGTTTTGCCGCTTTTCATGTGCTTTAAAGGCGATTCGAATCGACCTCCTGAAATCTGTTTCCTGCAATTCTGCCTTGCTTTCAGATCCTCTTCGTTGCCTTCCCTCAATATATTTGTGGACGAGAGTTATCATTTATAACTCTGCAGGTTTGTGAATTGCAGTGCCCCTGAGCTCCATTTTTCAACTCGCTTTTTTGGGAGCTGGCCGCAAAAGCGCAGGATTGCCTCAGGCCCTATTCTGGTTCCGGGCGGCAGGCTGAGCCTGTGGTTAATTCTTCTTCCTGATGAGAAAATAGAGTGACCTGTGCCTGTCCCAACACCTAGAGCTAGTCTCTCATTGGCTCCCCCTCTTCCCGTTCATCCTCAGGACAAATTGCAAGCTGTACGGAACGGGAGGTTAAAGGTGCTGATTCTCCAAGGAGGGAGATTGCCAGTAAAGCGGCTGGAATGGCGAACCCGAGCACAAGGAGATGAGAAATGAGGTGCGTGTTAGAAACCTTTCCCTATCACACGGTGTACCACCTTCTGGGTTTCTCATGCATGGTTTCGAGGTAGGAAGATGCCCTTGAACCTGGAGATTTGGGACCCATGGGATGGGTAACAGGCAGTATTACTTTAAAGGCTCTGCGTTTGCTCCCCCAACCTCACCAAACCTCTCAGCCCCGAGAGTGTCCACCCTTATGTCTCCTCCAGCTGTGGGTCTAGATATGGTCAATCCAGGTTGCATCACAGCCCCTGAACGAATTTTGTAAGAATTTCTCTCTCTTTCACTGTCTTTGTTTCACGGGTTTTTAAAAGTAATTTATTTTTATAATGGGGTTTAGCCGCTTTTCACGGCTGTGTTTCTGCCGCTTTACACCCACTTGACTCACTTCCAGAGAGATATCAATACATAGGTTTTAAGATTCTTACTAGTCAGATATATTCTTGTGCGGTGAATAGGGGGTGTGGAGTCCAGTTCACTGAGCAAGGAGTAGGTCTTTCTATGACATATTGGGTTTATGGAACGGTATCTGAGCTCATTTGAAACCCTTGTTTTATGCATCACCCCACCCCACCTTTCCCGTTAAGCAGCCATAGTGTGTTTTCTCAACGTGTGACTCTATTCTGTTTTGTAATTCAGTTCAAGTGTAGCGGTTTTTACATTCCCTCTATAAATGATAGCTTATGATAAGTGTCTTTTTCTGTGTGACTTATTTCACTTAGAATCGTCGTAGCTAAAGCCACTCATCATGCTGCTACTAGCCTTATGACATTGATTTCATGGCTGAGTGATATTCCATTGTACATAAGGACCACCACTTCTTTATCCATTTTTCTCTTTCCTGGGATATTTGAGGTGTCATGAAGTGGAGGTTCTTGTCAACAGAGCAGCCCTAAACTTTGGGGTGCCTGTGTCTTGCTGATTTTTAGTTTTCCCAATTTATATGCCCATGAGTGGAAGTGCCCTATGCGCTCTAAGCTGTGTTTTTTCGATGTTTCAGGACACACCGTACAGTTCTCCAGAGTGGCTCTTGGCAATTTACATCCCGCCCATCAGCGCAGCAGGGCTCCCATTTCTCCATGGCCTGTCCTGCATTTCTGGTTTTGACAGTTTTTTCCACATGGCCCTTTTGACCGATGGGAAGCGAGACTTCTTTGTAGCGCTGATTTGCCTTTCCAGGTTGCTTGGTTGGCCAAAAAGGGCGTATGCGTTTTTTCCTGAATATATTCAGGAAAAAACGCATACGCCCTTTTTGGCCAAGGGCATCATTGTCGACGTTTTGCCGCTTTTCATGTGCTTTAAAGGCGATTCGAATCGACCTCCTGAAATCTGTTTCCTGCAATTCTGCCTTGCTTTCAGATCCTCTTCGTTGCCTTCCCTCAATATATTTGTGGACGAGAGTTATCATTTATAACTCTGCAGGTTTGTGAATTGCAGTGCCCCTGAGCTCCATTTTTCAACTCGCTTTTTTGGGAGCTGGCCGCAAAAGCGCAGGATTGCCTCAGGCCCTATTCTGCTTCCGGGCGGCAGGCTGAGCCTGTGGTTAATTCTTCTTCCTGATGGGAAAATAGAGTGACCTGTGCCTGTCCCAACACCTAGAGCTAGTCTCTCATTGGCTCCCCCTCTTCCCGTTCATCCTCAGGACAAATTGCAAGCTGTACGGAACGGGAGGTTACAGGTGCTGATTCTCCAAGGAGGGAGATTGCTAGTAAAGCGGCTGGAATGGCGAACCCGAGCACAAGGAGATGAGAAATGAGGTGCGTTTTAGAAACCTTTCCCGATCACACGGTGTACCACCTTCTGGGTTTCTCATGCATGTTTTCGAGGTAGGAAGATGCCCTTGAACCTGGAGATTTGGGACCCATGGGATGGGTAACAGGCAGTATTACTTTAAAGGCTCTGCGTTTGCTCCCCCAACCTCACCAAACCTCTCAGCCCCGAGAGTGTCCACCCTTATGTCTCATCCAGCTGTGGGTCTAGATATGGTCAATCCAGGTTGCATCACAGCCCCTGAACGAATTTTGTAAGAATTTCTCTCTCTTTCACTGTCTTTGTTTCACGGGTTTTTAAAAGTAATTTATTTTTATAATGGGGTTTAGCTGCTTTTCACGGCTGTGTTTCTGCCGCTTTACACCCACTTGACTCACTTCCAGAGAGATATCAATACATAGGTTTTAAGATTCTTACTAGTCAGATATATTCTTGTGCGGTGAATAGGGGGTGTGGAGTCCAGTTCACTGAGCAAGGAGTAGGTCTTTCTATGACATATTGGGTTTATGGAACGGTATCTGAGCTCATTTGAAACCCTTGTTTTATGCATCACCCCACCCCACCTTTCCCGTTAAGCAGCCATAGTGTGTTTTGTAAACTTGTGACTCTGTTCTGTTTTGTAATTCAGTCCAAGTGTAGCGGTTTTTACATTCCCTCTATAAGTGATAGCTTATGATAAGTGTCTTTTTCTGTGTGACTTATTTCACTTAGAATCGTCGTAGCTAAAGCCACTCATCATGCTGCTACTAGCCTTATGACATTGATTTCATGGCTGAGTGATATTCCATTGTACATAAGGACCACCACTTCTTTATCCATTTTTCTCTTTCCTGGGATATTTGAGGTGTCATGAAGTGGAGGTTCTTCTCAAAAGAGCAGCCCTAAACTTTGTGGTGCCTGTGTCTTGCTGATTTTTAGTTTTCCCAATTTATATGCCCATGAGTGGAAGTGCCCTATGCGCTCTAAGCTGTGTTTTTTCGATGTTTCAGGACACACCGTACAGTTCTCCAGAGTGGCTGTTGGCAATTTACATCCCGCCCATCAGCGTAGCAAGGCTCCCATTTCTCCATGGCCTGTCCTGCATTTCTGGTTTTGACACTTTTTTCCGCATGGCCCTTTTGACCGATGGGAAGCGAGACTTCTTTGTAGCGCTGATTTGCCTTTCCAGGTTGCTTGGTTGGCCAAAAAGGGCGTATGCGTTTTTTCCTGAATATATTCAGGAAAAGACGCATACGCCCTTTTTGGCCAAGGGCATCATTGTCGACGTTTTGCCGCTTTTCATGTGCTTTAAAGGCGATTCGAATCGACCTCCTGAAATCTGTTTCCTGCAATTCTGCCTTGCTTTCAAATCCTCTTCGTTGCCTTCCCTCAATATATTTGTGGACGAGAGTTATCATTTATAACTCTGCAGGTTTGTGAATTGCAGTGCCCCTGAGCTCCATTTTTCAACTCGCTTTTTTGGGAGCTGGCCGCAAAAGCGCAGGATTGCCTCAGGCCCTATTCTGCTTCCGGGCGGCAGGCTGAGCCTGTGGTTAATTCTTCTTCCTGATGGGAAAATAGAGTGACCTGTGCCTGTCCCAACACCTAGAGCTAGTCTCTCATTGGCTCCCCCTCTTCCCGTTCATCCTCAGGACAAATTGCAAGCTGTACGGAACGGGAGGTTACAGGTGCTGATTCTCCAAGGAGGGAGATTGCTAGTAAAGCGGCTGGAATGGCGAACCCGAGCACAAGGAGATGAGAAATGAGGTGCGTTTTAGAAACCTTTCCCGATCACATGGTGTACCACCTTCTGGGTTTCTCATGCATGTTTTCGAGGTAGGAAGATGCCCTTGAACCTGGAGATTTGGGACCCATCGGATGGGTAATAGGCAGTATTACTTTAAAGGCTCTGCGTTTGCTCCCCCAACCTCACCAAACCTCTCAGCCCCGAGAGTGTCCACCCTTATGTCTCATCCAGCTGTGGGTCTAGATATGGTCAATCCAGGTTGCATCACAGCCCCTGAACGAATTTTGTAAGAATTTCTCTCTCTTTCACTGTCTGTGTTTCACGGGTTTTTAAAAGTAATTTATTTTATAATGGGGTTTAGCTGCTTTTCACGGCTGTGTTTCTGCCGCTTTACAGCCACTTGACTCACTTCCAGAGAGATATCAATACATAGGTTTTAAGATTCTTACTAGTCAGATATATTCTTGTGCGGTGAATAGGGGGTGTGGAGTCCAGTTCACTGAGCAAGGAGTAGGTCTTTCTATTACATATTGGGTTTATGGAACGGTATCTGAGCTCATTTGAAACCCTTGTTTTATGCATCACCCCACCCCACCTTTCCCGTTAAGCAGCCATAGTGTGTTTTGTAAACTTGTGACTCTGTTCTGTTTTGTAATTCAGTTCAAGTGTAGCGGTTTTTACATTCCCTCTATAAGTGATAGCTTATGATAAGTGTCTTTTTCTGTGTGACTTATTTCACTTAGAATCGTCGTAGCTAAAGCCACTCATCATGCTGCTACTAGCCTTATGACATTGATTTCATGGCTGAGTGATATTCCATTGTACATAAGGACCACCACTTCTTTATCCATTTTTCTCTTTCCTGGGATATTAGAGGTGTCATGAAGTGGAGGTTCTTGTCAAAAGAGCAGCCCTAAACTTTGGGGTGCCTGTGTCTTGCTGATTTTTAGTTTTCCCAATTTATACGCCCATGAGTGGAAGTGCCCTATGCGCTCTAAGCTGTGTTTTTTCGATGTTTCAGGACACACCGTACACTTCTACATAGTGGCTGTTGGCAATTTACATCCCGCCCATCAGCGTAGCAAGGCTCCCATTTCTCCATGGCCTGTCCTGCATTTCTGGTTTTGACAGTTTTTTCCGCATGGCCCTTTTGACCGATGGGAAGCGAGACTTCTTTGTAGCGCTGATTTGCCTTTCCAGGTTGCTTGGTTGGCCAAAAAGGGCGTATGCGTTTTTTCCTGAATATATTCAGGAAAATACGCATACGCCCTTTTTGGCCAAGGGCATCATTGTCGACGTTTTGCCGCTTTTCATGTGCTTTAAAGGCGATTCGAATCGACCTCCTGAAATCTGTTTCCTGCAATTCTGCCTTGCTTTCAGATCCTCTTCGTTGCCTTCCCTCAATATATTTGTGGACGAGAGTTATCATTTATAACTCTGCAGGTTTGTGAATTGCAGTGCCCCTGAGCTCCATTTTTCAACTCGCTTTTTTGGGAGCTGGCCGCAAAAGCGCAGGATTGCCTCAGGCCCTATTCTGCTTCCCGGCGGCAGGCTGAGCCTGTGGTTAATTCTTCTTCCTGATGGGAAAATAGAGTGACCTGTGCCTGTCCCAACACCTAGAGCTAGTCTCTCATTGGCTCCCCCTCTTCCCGTTCATCCTCAGGACAAATTGCAAGCTGTACGGAACGGGAGGTTACAGGTGCTGATTCTCCAAGGAGGGAGATTGCTAGTAAAGCGGCTGGAATGGCGAACCCGAGCACAAGGAGATGAGAAATGAGGTGCGTTTTAGAAACCTTTCCCGATCACATGGTGTACCACCTTCTGGGTTTCTCATGCATGTTTTCGAGGTAGGAAGATGCCCTTGAACCTGGAGATTTGGGACCCATGGGATGGGTAACAGGCAGTATTACTTTAAAGGCTCTGCGTTTGCTCCCCCAACCTCACCAAACCTCTCAGCCCCGAGAGTGTCCACCCTTATGTCTCATCCAGCTGTGGGTCTAGATATGGTCAATCCAGGTTGCATCACAGCCCCTGAACGAATTTTGTAAGAATTTCTCTCTCTTTCACTGTCTGTGTTTCACGGGTTTTTAAAAGTAATTTATTTTATAATGGGGTTTAGCTGCTTTTCACGGCTGTGTTTCTGCCGCTTTACAGCCACTTGACTCACTTCCAGAGAGATATCAATACATAGGTTTTAAGATTCTTACTAGTCAGATATATTCTTGTGCGGTGAATAGGGGGTGTGGAGTCCAGTTCACTGAGCAAGGAGTAGGTCTTTCTATTACATATTGGGTTTATGGAACGGTATCTGAGCTCATTTGAAACCCTTGTTTTATGCATCACCCCACCCCACCTTTCCCGTTAAGCAGCCATAGTGTGTTTTGTAAACTTGTGACTCTGTTCTGTTTTGTAATTCAGTTCAAGTGTAGCGGTTTTTACATTCCCTCTATAAGTGATAGCTTATGATAAGTGTCTTTTTCTGTGTGACTTATTTCACTTAGAATCGTCGTAGCTAAAGCCACTCATCATGCTGCTACTAGCCTTATGACATTGATTTCATGGCTGAGTGATATTCCATTGTACATAAGGACCACCACTTCTTTATCCATTTTTCTCTTTCCTGGGATATTAGAGGTGTCATGAAGTGGAGGTTCTTGTCAAAAGAGCAGCCCTAAACTTTGGGGTGCCTGTGTCTTGCTGATTTTTAGTTTTCCCAATTTATACGCCCATGAGTGGAAGTGCCCTATGCGCTCTAAGCTGTGTTTTTTCGATGTTTCAGGACACACCGTACACTTCTCCATAGTGGCTGTTGGCAATTTACATCCCGCCCATCAGCGTAGCAAGGCTCCCATTTCTCCATGGCCTGTCCTGCATTTCTGGTTTTGACAGTTTTTTCCGCATGGCCCTTTTGACCGATGGGAAGCGAGACTTCTTTGTAGCGCTGATTTGCCTTTCCAGGTTGCTTGGTTGGCCAAAAAGGGCGTATGCGTTTTTTCCTGAATATATTCAGGAAAAAACGCATACGCCCTTTTTGGCCAAGGGCATCATTGTCGACGTTTTGCCGCTTTTCATGTGCTTTAAAGGCGATTCGAATCGACCTCCTGAAATCTGTTTCCTGCAATTCTGCCTTGCTTTCAGATCCTCTTCGTTGCCTTCCCTCAATATATTTGTGGACGAGAGTTATCATTTATAACTCTGCAGGTTTGTGAATTGCAGTGCCCCTGAGCTCCATTTTTCAACTCGCTTTTTTGGGAGCTGGCCGCAAAAGCGCAGGATTGCCTCAGGCCCTATTCTGCTTCCCGGCGGCAGGCTGAGCCTGTGGTTAATTCTTCTTCCTGATGGGAAAATAGAGTGACCTGTGCCTGTCCCAACACCTAGAGCTAGTCTCTCATTGGCTCCCCCTCTTCCCGTTCATCCTCAGGACAAATTGCAAGCTGTACGGAACGGGAGGTTAAAGGTGCTGATTCTCCAAGGAGGGAGATTGCTAGTAAAGCGGCTGGAATGGCGAACCCGACCACAAGGAGATGAGAAATGAGGTGCGTTTTAGAAACCTTTCCCGATCACACGGTGTACCACCTTCTGGGTTTCTCATGCATGTTTTCGAGGTAGGAAGATGCCCTTGAACCTGGAGATTTGGGACCCATGGGATGGGTAACAGGCAGTATTACTTTAAAGGCTCTGCGTTTGCTCCCCCAACCTCACCAAACCTCTCAGCCCCGAGAGTGTCCACCCTTATGTCTCATCCAGCTGTGGGTCTAGATATGGTCAATCCAGGTTGCATCACAGCCCCTGAACGAATTTTGTAAGAATTTCTCTCTCTTTCACTGTCTGTGTTTCACGGGTTTTTAAAAGTAATTTATTTTATAATGGGGTTTAGCTGCTTTTCACGGCTGTGTTTCTGCCGCTTTACAGCCACTTGACTCACTTCCAGAGAGATATCAATACATAGGTTTTAAGATTCTTACTAGTCAGATATATTCTTGTGCGGTGAATAGGGGGTGTGGAGTCCAGTTCACTGAGCAAGGAGTAGGTCTTTCTATTACATATTGGGTTTATGGAACGGTATCTGAGCTCATTTGAAACCCTTGTTTTATGCATCACCCCACCCCACCTTTCCCGTTAAGCAGCCATAGTGTGTTTTGTAAACTTGTGACTCTGTTCTGTTTTGTAATTCAGTTCAAGTGTAGCGGTTTTTACATTCCCTCTATAAGTGATAGCTTATGATAAGTGTCTTTTTCTGTGTGACTTATTTCACTTAGAATCGTCGTAGCTAAAGCCACTCATCATGCTGCTACTAGCCTTATGACATTGATTTCATGGCTGAGTGATATTCCATTGTACATAAGGACCACCACTTCTTTATCCATTTTTCTCTTTCCTGGGATATTAGAGGTGTCATGAAGTGGAGGTTCTTGTCAAAAGAGCAGCCCTAAACTTTGGGGTGCCTGTGTCTTGCTGATTTTTAGTTTTCCCAATTTATACGCCCATGAGTGGAAGTGCCCTATGCGCTCTAAGCTGTGTTTTTTCGATGTTTCAGGACACACCGTACACTTCTCCATAGTGGCTGTTGGCAATTTACATCCCGCCCATCAGCGTAGCAAGGCTCCCATTTCTCCATGGCCTGTCCTGCATTTCTGGTTTTGACAGTTTTTTCCGCATGGCCCTTTTGACCGATGGGAAGCGAGACTTCTTTGTAGCGCTGATTTGCCTTTCCAGGTTGCTTGGTTGGCCAAAAAGGGCGTATGCGTTTTTTCCTGAATATATTCAGGAAAATACGCATACGCCCTTTTTGGCCAAGGGCATCATTGTCGACGTTTTGCCGCTTTTCATGTGCTTTAAAGGCGATTCGAATCGACCTCCTGAAATCTGTTTCCTGCAATTCTGCCTTGCTTTCAGATCCTCTTCGTTGCCTTCCCTCAATATATTTGTGGACGAGAGTTATCATTTATAACTCTGCAGGTTTGTGAATTGCAGTGCCCCTGAGCTCCATTTTTCAACTCGCTTTTTTGGGAGCTGGCCGCAAAAGCGCAGGATTGCCTCAGGCCCTATTCTGCTTCCCGGCGGCAGGCTGAGCCTGTGGTTAATTCTTCTTCCTGATGGGAAAATAGAGTGACCTGTGCCTGTCCCAACACCTAGAGCTAGTCTCTCATTGGCTCCCCCTCTTCCCGTTCATCCTCAGGACAAATTGCAAGCTGTACGGAACGGGAGGTTAAAGGTGCTGATTCTCCAAGGAGGGAGATTGCTAGTAAAGCGGCTGGAATGGCGAACCCGACCACAAGGAGATGAGAAATGAGGTGCGTTTTAGAAACCTTTCCCGATCACACGGTGTACCACCTTCTGGGTTTCTCATGCATGTTTTCGAGGTAGGAAGATGCCCTTGAACCTGGAGATTTGGGACCCATGGGATGGGTAACAGGCAGTATTACTTTAAAGGCTCTGCGTTTGCTCCCCCAACCTCACCAAACCTCTCAGCCCCGAGAGTGTCCACCCTTATGTCTCATCCAGCTGTGGGTCTAGATATGGTCAATCCAGGTTGCATCACAGCCCCTGAACGAATTTTGTAAGAATTTCTCTCTCTTTCACTGTCTGTGTTTCACGGGTTTTTAAAAGTAATTTATTTTATAATGGGGTTTAGCTGCTTTTCACGGCTGTGTTTCTGCCGCTTTACAGCCACTTGACTCACTTCCAGAGAGATATCAATACATAGGTTTTAAGATTCTTACTAGTCAGATATATTCTTGTGCGGTGAATAGGGGGTGTGGAGTCCAGTTCACTGAGCAAGGAGTAGGTCTTTCTATTACATATTGGGTTTATGGAACGGTATCTGAGCTCATTTGAAACCCTTGTTTTATGCATCACCCCACCCCACCTTTCCCGTTAAGCAGCCATAGTGTGTTTTGTAAACTTGTGACTCTGTTCTGTTTTGTAATTCAGTTCAAGTGTAGCGGTTTTTACATTCCCTCTATAAGTGATAGCTTATGATAAGTGTCTTTTTCTGTGTGACTTATTTCACTTAGAATCGTCGTAGCTAAAGCCACTCATCATGCTGCTACTAGCCTTATGACATTGATTTCATGGCTGAGTGATATTCCATTGTACATAAGGACCACCACTTCTTTATCCATTTTTCTCTTTCCTGGGATATTAGAGGTGTCATGAAGTGGAGGTTCTTGTCAAAAGAGCAGCCCTAAACTTTGGGGTGCCTGTGTCTTGCTGATTTTTAGTTTTCCCAATTTATACGCCCATGAGTGGAAGTGCCCTATGCGCTCTAAGCTGTGTTTTTTCGATGTTTCAGGACACACCGTACACTTCTACATAGTGGCTGTTGGCAATTTACATCCCGCCCATCAGCGTAGCAAGGCTCCCATTTCTCCATGGCCTGTCCTGCATTTCTGGTTTTGACAGTTTTTTCCGCATGGCCCTTTTGACCGATGGGAAGCGAGACTTCTTTGTAGCGCTGATTTGCCTTTCCAGGTTGCTTGGTTGGCCAAAAAGGGCGTATGCGTTTTTTCCTGAATATATTCAGGAAAATACGCATACGCCCTTTTTGGCCAAGGGCATCATTGTCGACGTTTTGCCGCTTTTCATGTGCTTTAAAGGCGATTCGAATCGACCTCCTGAAATCTGTTTCCTGCAATTCTGCCTTGCTTTCAGATCCTCTTCGTTGCCTTCCCTCAATATATTTGTGGACGAGAGTTATCATTTATAACTCTGCAGGTTTGTGAATTGCAGTGCCCCTGAGCTCCATTTTTCAACTCGCTTTTTTGGGAGCTGGCCGCAAAAGCGCAGGATTGCCTCAGGCCCTATTCTGCTTCCCGGCGGCAGGCTGAGCCTGTGGTTAATTCTTCTTCCTGATGGGAAAATAGAGTGACCTGTGCCTGTCCCAACACCTAGAGCTAGTCTCTCATTGGCTCCCCCTCTTCCCGTTCATCCTCAGGACAAATTGCAAGCTGTACGGAACGGGAGGTTACAGGTGCTGATTCTCCAAGGAGGGAGATTGCTAGTAAAGCGGCTGGAATGGCGAACCCGAGCACAAGGAGATGAGAAATGAGGTGCGTTTTAGAAACCTTTCCCGATCACATGGTGTACCACCTTCTGGGTTTCTCATGCATGTTTTCGAGGTAGGAAGATGCCCTTGAACCTGGAGATTTGGGACCCATGGGATGGGTAACAGGCAGTATTACTTTAAAGGCTCTGCGTTTGCTCCCCCAACCTCACCAAACCTCTCAGCCCCGAGAGTGTCCACCCTTATGTCTCATCCAGCTGTGGGTCTAGATATGGTCAATCCAGGTTGCATCACAGCCCCTGAACGAATTTTGTAAGAATTTCTCTCTCTTTCACTGTCTGTGTTTCACGGGTTTTTAAAAGTAATTTATTTTATAATGGGGTTTAGCTGCTTTTCACGGCTGTGTTTCTGCCGCTTTACAGCCACTTGACTCACTTCCAGAGAGATATCAATACATAGGTTTTAAGATTCTTACTAGTCAGATATATTCTTGTGCGGTGAATAGGGGGTGTGGAGTCCAGTTCACTGAGCAAGGAGTAGGTCTTTCTATTACATATTGGGTTTATGGAACGGTATCTGAGCTCATTTGAAACCCTTGTTTTATGCATCACCCCACCCCACCTTTCCCGTTAAGCAGCCATAGTGTGTTTTGTAAACTTGTGACTCTGTTCTGTTTTGTAATTCAGTTCAAGTGTAGCGGTTTTTACATTCCCTCTATAAGTGATAGCTTATGATAAGTGTCTTTTTCTGTGTGACTTATTTCACTTAGAATCGTCGTAGCTAAAGCCACTCATCATGCTGCTACTAGCCTTATGACATTGATTTCATGGCTGAGTGATATTCCATTGTACATAAGGACCACCACTTCTTTATCCATTTTTCTCTTTCCTGGGATATTAGAGGTGTCATGAAGTGGAGGTTCTTGTCAAAAGAGCAGCCCTAAACTTTGGGGTGCCTGTGTCTTGCTGATTTTTAGTTTTCCCAATTTATACGCCCATGAGTGGAAGTGCCCTATGCGCTCTAAGCTGTGTTTTTTCGATGTTTCAGGACACACCGTACACTTCTCCATAGTGGCTGTTGGCAATTTACATCCCGCCCATCAGCGTAGCAAGGCTCCCATTTCTCCATGGCCTGTCCTGCATTTCTGGTTTTGACAGTTTTTTCCGCATGGCCCTTTTGACCGATGGGAAGCGAGACTTCTTTGTAGCGCTGATTTGCCTTTCCAGGTTGCTTGGTTGGCCAAAAAGGGCGTATGCGTTTTTTCCTGAATATATTCAGGAAAAAACGCATACGCCCTTTTTGGCCAAGGGCATCATTGTCGACGTTTTGCCGCTTTTCATGTGCTTTAAAGGCGATTCGAATCGACCTCCTGAAATCTGTTTCCTGCAATTCTGCCTTGCTTTCAGATCCTCTTCGTTGCCTTCCCTCAATATATTTGTGGACGAGAGTTATCATTTATAACTCTGCAGGTTTGTGAATTGCAGTGCCCCTGAGCTCCATTTTTCAACTCGCTTTTTTGGGAGCTGGCCGCAAAAGCGCAGGATTGCCTCAGGCCCTATTCTGCTTCCCGGCGGCAGGCTGAGCCTGTGGTTAATTCTTCTTCCTGATGGGAAAATAGAGTGACCTGTGCCTGTCCCAACACCTAGAGCTAGTCTCTCATTGGCTCCCCCTCTTCCCGTTCATCCTCAGGACAAATTGCAAGCTGTACGGAACGGGAGGTTAAAGGTGCTGATTCTCCAAGGAGGGAGATTGCTAGTAAAGCGGCTGGAATGGCGAACCCGACCACAAGGAGATGAGAAATGAGGTGCGTTTTAGAAACCTTTCCCGATCACACGGTGTACCACCTTCTGGGTTTCTCATGCATGTTTTCGAGGTAGGAAGATGCCCTTGAACCTGGAGATTTGGGACCCATGGGATGGGTAACAGGCAGTATTACTTTAAAGGCTCTGCGTTTGCTCCCCCAACCTCACCAAACCTCTCAGCCCCGAGAGTGTCCACCCTTATGTCTCATCCAGCTGTGGGTCTAGATATGGTCAATCCAGGTTGCATCACAGCCCCTGAACGAATTTTGTAAGAATTTCTCTCTCTTTCACTGTCTGTGTTTCACGGGTTTTTAAAAGTAATTTATTTTATAATGGGGTTTAGCTGCTTTTCACGGCTGTGTTTCTGCCGCTTTACAGCCACTTGACTCACTTCCAGAGAGATATCAATACATAGGTTTTAAGATTCTTACTAGTCAGATATATTCTTGTGCGGTGAATAGGGGGTGTGGAGTCCAGTTCACTGAGCAAGGAGTAGGTCTTTCTATTACATATTGGGTTTATGGAACGGTATCTGAGCTCATTTGAAACCCTTGTTTTATGCATCACCCCACCCCACCTTTCCCGTTAAGCAGCCATAGTGTGTTTTGTAAACTTGTGACTCTGTTCTGTTTTGTAATTCAGTTCAAGTGTAGCGGTTTTTACATTCCCTCTATAAGTGATAGCTTATGATAAGTGTCTTTTTCTGTGTGACTTATTTCACTTAGAATCGTCGTAGCTAAAGCCACTCATCATGCTGCTACTAGCCTTATGACATTGATTTCATGGCTGAGTGATATTCCATTGTACATAAGGACCACCACTTCTTTATCCATTTTTCTCTTTCCTGGGATATTAGAGGTGTCATGAAGTGGAGGTTCTTGTCAAAAGAGCAGCCCTAAACTTTGGGGTGCCTGTGTCTTGCTGATTTTTAGTTTTCCCAATTTATACGCCCATGAGTGGAAGTGCCCTATGCGCTCTAAGCTGTGTTTTTTCGATGTTTCAGGACACACCGTACACTTCTCCATAGTGGCTGTTGGCAATTTACATCCCGCCCATCAGCGTAGCAAGGCTCCCATTTCTCCATGGCCTGTCCTGCATTTCTGGTTTTGACAGTTTTTTCCGCATGGCCCTTTTGACCGATGGGAAGCGAGACTTCTTTGTAGCGCTGATTTGCCTTTCCAGGTTGCTTGGTTGGCCAAAAAGGGCGTATGCGTTTTTTCCTGAATATATTCAGGAAAATACGCATACGCCCTTTTTGGCCAAGGGCATCATTGTCGACGTTTTGCCGCTTTTCATGTGCTTTAAAGGCGATTCGAATCGACCTCCTGAAATCTGTTTCCTGCAATTCTGCCTTGCTTTCAGATCCTCTTCGTTGCCTTCCCTCAATATATTTGTGGACGAGAGTTATCATTTATAACTCTGCAGGTTTGTGAATTGCAGTGCCCCTGAGCTCCATTTTTCAACTCGCTTTTTTGGGAGCTGGCCGCAAAAGCGCAGGATTGCCTCAGGCCCTATTCTGCTTCCCGGCGGCAGGCTGAGCCTGTGGTTAATTCTTCTTCCTGATGGGAAAATAGAGTGACCTGTGCCTGTCCCAACACCTAGAGCTAGTCTCTCATTGGCTCCCCCTCTTCCCGTTCATCCTCAGGACAAATTGCAAGCTGTACGGAACGGGAGGTTAAAGGTGCTGATTCTCCAAGGAGGGAGATTGCTAGTAAAGCGGCTGGAATGGCGAACCCGACCACAAGGAGATGAGAAATGAGGTGCGTTTTAGAAACCTTTCCCGATCACACGGTGTACCACCTTCTGGGTTTCTCATGCATGTTTTCGAGGTAGGAAGATGCCCTTGAACCTGGAGATTTGGGACCCATGGGATGGGTAACAGGCAGTATTACTTTAAAGGCTCTGCGTTTGCTCCCCCAACCTCACCAAACCTCTCAGCCCCGAGAGTGTCCACCCTTATGTCTCATCCAGCTGTGGGTCTAGATATGGTCAATCCAGGTTGCATCACAGCCCCTGAACGAATTTTGTAAGAATTTCTCTCTCTTTCACTGTCTGTGTTTCACGGGTTTTTAAAAGTAATTTATTTTATAATGGGGTTTAGCTGCTTTTCACGGCTGTGTTTCTGCCGCTTTACAGCCACTTGACTCACTTCCAGAGAGATATCAATACATAGGTTTTAAGATTCTTACTAGTCAGATATATTCTTGTGCGGTGAATAGGGGGTGTGGAGTCCAGTTCACTGAGCAAGGAGTAGGTCTTTCTATTACATATTGGGTTTATGGAACGGTATCTGAGCTCATTTGAAACCCTTGTTTTATGCATCACCCCACCCCACCTTTCCCGTTAAGCAGCCATAGTGTGTTTTGTAAACTTGTGACTCTGTTCTGTTTTGTAATTCAGTTCAAGTGTAGCGGTTTTTACATTCCCTCTATAAGTGATAGCTTATGATAAGTGTCTTTTTCTGTGTGACTTATTTCACTTAGAATCGTCGTAGCTAAAGCCACTCATCATGCTGCTACTAGCCTTATGACATTGATTTCATGGCTGAGTGATATTCCATTGTACATAAGGACCACCACTTCTTTATCCATTTTTCTCTTTCCTGGGATATTAGAGGTGTCATGAAGTGGAGGTTCTTGTCAAAAGAGCAGCCCTAAACTTTGGGGTGCCTGTGTCTTGCTGATTTTTAGTTTTCCCAATTTATACGCCCATGAGTGGAAGTGCCCTATGCGCTCTAAGCTGTGTTTTTTCGATGTTTCAGGACACACCGTACCCTTCTCCAGAGTGGCTGTTGGCAATTTACATCCCGCCCATCAGCGTAGCAAGGCTCCCATTTCTCCATGGCCTGTCCTGCATTTCTGGTTTTGACAGTTTTTTCCGCATGGCCCTTTTGACCGATGGGAAGCGAGACTTCTTTGTAGCGCTGATTTGCCTTTCCAGGTTGCTTGGTTGGCCAAAAAGGGCGTATGCGTTTTTTCCTGAATATATTCAGGAAAAAACGCATACGCCCTTTTTGGCCAAGGGCATCATTGTCGACGTTTTGCCGCTTTTCATGTGCTTTAAAGGCGATTCGAATCGACCTCCTGAAATCTGTTTCCTGCAATTCTGCCTTGCTTTCAGATCCTCTTCGTTGCCTTCCCTCAATATATTTGTGGACGAGAGTTATCATTTATAACTCTGCAGGTTTGTGAATTGCAGTGCCCCTGAGCTCCATTTTTCAACTCGCTTTTTTGGGAGCTGGCCGCAAAAGCGCAGGATTGCCTCAGGCCCTATTCTGCTTCCCGGCGGCAGGCTGAGCCTGTGGTTAATTCTTCTTCCTGATGGGAAAATAGAGTGACCTGTGCCTGTCCCAACACCTAGAGCTAGTCTCTCATTGGCTCCCCCTCTTCCCGTTCATCCTCAGGACAAATTGCAAGCTGTACGGAACGGGAGGTTAAAGGTGCTGATTCTCCAAGGAGGGAGATTGCTAGTAAAGCGGCTGGAATGGCGAACCCGACCACAAGGAGATGAGAAATGAGGTGCGTTTTAGAAACCTTTCCCGATCACACGGTGTACCACCTTCTGGGTTTCTCATGCATGTTTTCGAGGTAGGAAGATGCCCTTGAACCTGGAGATTTGGGACCCATGGGATGGGTAACAGGCAGTATTACTTTAAAGGCTCTGCGTTTGCTCCCCCAACCTCACCAAACCTCTCAGCCCCGAGAGTGTCCACCCTTATGTCTCATCCAGCTGTGGGTCTAGATATGGTCAATCCAGGTTGCATCACAGCCCCTGAACGAATTTTGTAAGAATTTCTCTCTCTTTCACTGTCTTTGTTTCACGGGTTTTTAAAAGTAATTTATTTTTATAATGGGGTTTAGCTGCTTTTCACGGCTGTGTTTCTGCCGCTTTACAGCCACTTGACTCACTTCCAGAGAGATATCAATACATAGGTTTTAAGATTCTTACTAGTCAGATATATTCTTGTGCGGTGAATAGGGGGTGTGGAGTCCAGTTCACTGAGCAAGGAGTAGGTCTTTCTATTACATATTGGGTTTATGGAACGGTATCTGAGCTCATTTGAAACCCTTGTTTTATGCATCACCCCACCCCACCTTTCCCGTTAAGCAGCCATAGTGTGTTTTGTAAACTTGTGACTCTGTTCTGTTTTGTAATTCAGTTCAAGTGTAGCGGTTTTTACATTCCCTCTATAAGTGATAGCTTATGATAAGTGTCTTTTTCTGTGTGACTTATTTCACTTAGAATCGTCGTAGCTAAAGCCACTCATCATGCTGCTACTAGCCTTATGACATTGATTTCATGGCTGAGTGATATTCCATTGTACATAAGGACCACCACTTCTTTATCCATTTTTCTCTTTCCTGGGATATTTGAGGTGTCATGAAGTGGAGGTTCTTGTCAAAAGAGCAGCCCTAAACTTTGGGGTGCCTGTGTCTTGCTGATTTTTAGTTTTCCCAATTTATACGCCCATGAGTGGAAGTGCCCTATGCGCTCTAAGCTGTGTTTTTTCGATGTTTCAGGACACACCGTACCCTTCTCCAGAGTGGCTGTTGGCAATTTACATCCCGCCCATCAGCGTAGCAAGGCTCCCATTTCTCCATGGCCTGTCCTGCATTTCTGGTTTTGACAGTTTTTTCCGCATGGCCCTTTTGACCGATGGGAAGCGAGACTTCTTTGTAGCGCTGATTTGCCTTTCCAGGTTGCTTGGTTGGCCAAAAAGGGCGTATGCGTTTTTTCCTGAATATATTCAGGAAAAAACGCATACGCCCTTTTTGGCCAAGGGCATCATTGTCGACGTTTTGCCGCTTTTCATGTGCTTTAAAGGCGATTCGAATCGACCTCCTGAAATCTGTTTCCTGCAATTCTGCCTTGCTTTCAGATCCTCTTCGTTGCCTTCCCTCAATATATTTGTGGACGAGAGTTATCATTTATAACTCTGCAGGTTTGTGAATTGCAGTGCCCCTGAGCTCCATTTTTCAACTCGCTTTTTTGGGAGCTGGCCGCAAAAGCGCAGGATTGCCTCAGGCCCTATTCTGCTTCCGGGCGGCAGGCTGAGCCTGTGGTTAATTCTTCTTCCTGATGCGAAAATAGAGTGACCTGTGCCTGTCCCAACACCTAGAGCTAGTCTCTCATTGGCTCCCCCTCTTCCCGTTCATCCTCAGGACAAATTGCAAGCTGTACGGAACGGGAGGTTACAGGTGCTGATTCTCCAAGGAGGGAGATTGCTAGTAAAGCGGCTGGAATGGCGAACCCGAGCACAAGGAGATGAGAAATGAGGTGCGTTTTAGAAACCTTTCCCGATCACACGGTGTACCACCTTCTGGGTTTCTCATGCATGTTTTCGAGGTAGGAAGATGCCCTTGAACCTGGAGATTTGGGACCCATGGGATGGGTAACAGGCAGTATTACTTTAAAGGCTCTGCGTTTGCTCCCCCAACCTCACCAAACCTCTCAGCCCCGAGAGTGTCCACCCTTATGTCTCATCCAGCTGTGGGTCTAGATATGGTCAATCCAGGTTGCATCACAGCCCCTGAACGAATTTTGTAAGAATTTCTCTCTCTTTCACTGTCTGTGTTTCACGGGTTTTTAAAAGTAATTTATTTTTATAATGGGGTTTAGCTGCTTTTCACGGCTGTGTTTCTGCCGCTTTACAGCCACTTGACTCACTTCCAGAGAGATATCAATACATAGGTTTTAAGATTCTTACTAGTCAGATATATTCTTGTGCGGTGAATAGGGGGTGTGGAGTCCAGTTCACTGAGCAAGGAGTAGGTCTTTCTATTACATATTGGGTTTATGGAACGGTATCTGAGCTCATTTGAAACCCTTGTTTTATGCATCACCCCACCCCACCTTTCCCGTTAAGCAGCCATAGTGTGTTTTGTAAACTTGTGACTCTGTTCTGTTTTGTAATTCAGTTCAAGTGTAGCGGTTTTTACATTCCCTCTATAAGTGATAGCTTATGATAAGTGTCTTTTTCTGTGTGACTTATTTCACTTAGAATCGTCGTAGCTAAAGCCACTCATCATGCTGCTACTAGCCTTATGACATTGATTTCATGGCTGAGTGATATTCCATTGTACATAAGGACCACCACTTCTTTATCCATTTTTCTCTTTCCTGGGATATTTGAGGTGTCATGAAGTGGAGGTTCTTGTCAAAAGAGCAGCCCTAAACTTTGGGGTGCCTGTGTCTTGCTGATTTTTAGTTTTCCCAATTTATACGCCCATGAGTGGAAGTGCCCTATGCGCTCTAAGCTGTGTTTTTTCGATGTTTCAGGACACACCGTACCCTTCTCCAGAGTGGCTGTTGGCAATTTACATCCCGCCCATCAGCGTAGCAAGGCTCCCATTTCTCCATGGCCTGTCCTGCATTTCTGGTTTTGACAGTTTTTTCCGCATGGCCCTTTTGACCGATGGGAAGCGAGACTTCTTTGTAGCGCTGATTTGCCTTTCCAGGTTGCTTGGTTGGCCAAAAAGGGCGTATGCGTTTTTTCCTGAATATATTCAGGAAAAAACGCATACGCCCTTTTTGGCCAAGGGCATCATTGTCGACGTTTTGCCGCTTTTCATGTGCTTTAAAGGCGATTGGAATCGACCTCCTGAAATCTGTTTCCTGCAATTCTGCCTTGCTTTCAGATCCTCTTCGTTGCCTTCCCTCAATATATTTGTGGACGAGAGTTATCATTTATAACTCTGCAGGTTTGTGAATTGCAGTGCCCCTGAGCTCCATTTTTCAACTCGCTTTTTTGGGAGCTGGCCGCAAAAGCGCAGGATTGCCTCAGGCCCTATTCTGCTTCCGGGCGGCAGGCTGAGCCTGTGGTTAATTCTTCTTCCTGATGCGAAAATAGAGTGACCTGTGCCTGTCCCAACACCTAGAGCTAGTCTCTCATTGGCTCCCCCTCTTCCCGTTCATCCTCAGGACAAACTGCAAGCTGTACGGAACGGGAGGTTACAGGTGCTGATTCTCCAAGGAGGGAGATTGCTAGTAAAGCGGCTGGAATGGCGAACCCGAGCACAAGGAGATGAGAAATGAGGTGCGTTTTAGAAACCTTTCCCGATCACACGGTGTACCACCTTCTGGGTTTCTCATGCATGTTTTCGAGGTAGGAAGATGCCCTTGAACCTGGAGATTTGGGACCCATGGGATGGGTAACAGGCAGTATTACTTTAAAGGCTCTGCGTTTGCTCCCCCAACCTCACCAAACCTCTCAGCCCCGAGAGTGTCCACCCTTATGTCTCATCCAGCTGTGGGTCTAGATATGGTCAATCCAGGTTGCATCACAGCCCCTGAACGAATTTTGTAAGAATTTCTCTCTCTTTCACTGTCTGTGTTTCACGGGTTTTTAAAAGTAATTTATTTTTATAATGGGGTTTAGCTGCTTTTCACGGCTGTGTTTCTGCCGCTTTACAGCCACTTGACTCACTTCCAGAGAGATATCAATACATAGGTTTTAAGATTCTTACTAGTCAGATATATTCTTGTGCGGTGAATAGGGGGTGTGGAGTCCAGTTCACTGAGCAAGGAGTAGGTCTTTCTATTACATATTGGGTTTATGGAACGGTATCTGAGCTCATTTGAAACCCTTGTTTTATGCATCACCCCACCCCACCTTTCCCGTTAAGCAGCCATAGTGTGTTTTGTAAACTTGTGACTCTGTTCTGTTTTGTAATTCAGTTCAAGTGTAGCGGTTTTTACATTCCCTCTATAAGTGATAGCTTATGATAAGTGTCTTTTTCTGTGTGACTTATTTCACTTAGAATCGTCGTAGCTAAAGCCACTCATCATGCTGCTACTAGCCTTATGACATTGATTTCATGGCTGAGTGATATTCCATTGTACATAAGGACCACCACTTCTTTATCCATTTTTCTCTTTCCTGGGATATTAGAGGTGTCATGAAGTGGAGGTTCTTGTCAAAAGAGCAGCCCTAAACTTTGGGGTGCCTGTGTCTTGCTGATTTTTAGTTTTCCCAATTTATACGCCCATGAGTGGAAGTGCCCTATGCGCTCTAAGCTGTGTTTTTTCGATGTTTCAGGACACACCGTACACTTCTCCATAGTGGCTGTTGGCAATTTACATCCCGCCCATCAGCGTAGCAAGGCTCCCATTTCTCCATGGCCTGTCCTGCATTTCTGGTTTTGACAGTTTTTTCCGCATGGCCCTTTTGACCGATGGGAAGCGAGACTTCTTTGTAGCGCTGATTTGCCTTTCCAGGTTGCTTGGTTGGCCAAAAAGGGCGTATGCGTTTTTTCCTGAATATATTCAGGAAAAAACGCATACGCCCTTTTTGGCCAAGGGCATCATTGTCGACGTTTTGCCGCTTTTCATGTGCTTTAAAGGCGATTCGAATCGACCTCCTGAAATCTGTTTCCTGCAATTCTGCCTTGCTTTCAGATCCTCTTCGTTGCCTTCCCTCAATATATTTGTGGACGAGAGTTATCATTTATAACTCTGCAGGTTTGTGAATTGCAGTGCCCCTGAGCTCCATTTTTCAACTCGCTTTTTTGGGAGCTGGCCGCAAAAGCGCAGGATTGCCTCAGGCCCTATTCTGCTTCCCGGCGGCAGGCTGAGCCTGTGGTTAATTCTTCTTCCTGATGGGAAAATAGAGTGACCTGTGCCTGTCCCAACACCTAGAGCTAGTCTCTCATTGGCTCCCCCTCTTCCCGTTCATCCTCAGGACAAATTGCAAGCTGTACGGAACGGGAGGTTACAGGTGCTGATTCTCCAAGGAGGGAGATTGCTAGTAAAGCGGCTGGAATGGCGAACCCGAGCACAAGGAGATGAGAAATGAGGTGCGTTTTAGAAACCTTTCCCGATCACACGGTGTACCACCTTCTGGGTTTCTCATGCATGTTTTCGAGGTAGGAAGATGCCCTTGAACCTGGAGATTTGGGACCCATGGGATGGGTAACAGGCAGTATTACTTTAAAGGCTCTGCGTTTGCTCCCCCAACCTCACCAAACCTCTCAGCCCCGAGAGTGTCCACCCTTATGTCTCATCCAGCTGTGGGTCTAGATATGGTCAATCCAGGTTGCATCACAGCCCCTGAACGAATTTTGTAAGAATTTCTCTCTCTTTCACTGTCTGTGTTTCACGGGTTTTTAAAAGTAATTTATTTTTATAATGGGGTTTAGCTGCTTTTCACGGCTGTGTTTCTGCCGCTTTACAGCCACTTGACTCACTTCCAGAGAGATATCAATACATAGGTTTTAAGATTCTTACTAGTCAGATATATTCTTGTGCGGTGAATAGGGGGTGTGGAGTCCAGTTCACTGAGCAAGGAGTAGGTCTTTCTATTACATATTGGGTTTATGGAACGGTATCTGAGCTCATTTGAAACCCTTGTTTTATGCATCACCCCACCCCACCTTTCCCGTTAAGCAGCCATAGTGTGTTTTGTAAACTTGTGACTCTGTTCTGTTTTGTAATTCAGTTCAAGTGTAGCGGTTTTTACATTCCCTCTATAAGTGATAGCTTATGATAAGTGTCTTTTTCTGTGTGACTTATTTCACTTAGAATCGTCGTAGCTAAAGCCACTCATCATGCTGCTACTAGCCTTATGACATTGATTTCATGGCTGAGTGATATTCCATTGTACATAAGGACCACCACTTCTTTATCCATTTTTCTCTTTCCTGGGATATTTGAGGTGTCATGAAGTGGAGGTTCTTGTCAACAGAGCAGCCCTAAACTTTGGGGTGCCTGTGTCTTGCTGATTTTTAGTTTTCCCAATTTATACGCCCATGAGTGGAAGTGCCCTATGCGCTCTAAGCTGTGTTTTTTCGATGTTTCAGGACACACCGTACCCTTCTCCAGAGTGGCTGTTGGCAATTTACATCCCGCCCATCAGCGTAGCAAGGCTCCCATTTCTCCATGGCCTGTCCTGCATTTCTGGTTTTGACACTTTTTTCCTCATGGCCCTTTTGACCGATGGGAAGCGAGACTTCTTTGTAGCGCTGATTTGCCTTTCCAGGTTGCTTGGTTGGCCAAAAAGGGCGTATGCGTTTTTTCCTGAATATATTCAGGAAAAAACGCATACGCCCTTTTTGGCCAAGGGCATCATTGTCGACGTTTTGCCGCTTTTCATGTGCTTTAAAGGCGATTGGAATCGACCTCCTGAAATCTGTTTCCTGCAATTCTGCCTTGCTTTCAGATCCTCTTCGTTGCCTTCCCTCAATATATTTGTGGACGAGAGTTATCATTTATAACTCTGCAGGTTTGTGAATTGCAGTGCCCCTGAGCTCCATTTTTCAACTCGCTTTTTTGGGAGCTGGCCGCAAAAGCGCAGGATTGCCTCAGGCCCTATTCTGCTTCCGGGCGGCAGGCTGAGCCTGTGGTTAATTCTTCTTCCTGATGGGAAAATAGAGTGACCTGTGCCTGTCCCAACACCTAGAGCTAGTCTCTCATTGGCTCCCCCTCTTCCCGTTCATCCTCAGGACAAATTGCAAGCTGTACGGAACGGGAGGTTACAGGTGCTGATTCTCCAAGGAGGGAGATTGCTAGTAAAGCGGCTGGAATGGCGAACCCGAGCACAAGGAGATGAGAAATGAGGTGCGTTTTAGAAACCTTTCCCGATCACACGGTGTACCACCTTCTGGGTTTCTCATGCATGTTTTCGAGGTAGGAAGATGCCCTTGAACCTGGAGATTTGGGACCCATGGGATGGGTAACAGGCAGTATTACTTTAAAGGCTCTGCGTTTGCTCCCCCAACCTCACCAAACCTCTCAGCCCCGAGAGTGTCCACCCTTATGTCTCATCCAGCTGTGGGTCTAGATATGGTCAATCCAGGTTGCATCACAGCCCCTGAACGAATTTTGTAAGAATTTCTCTCTCTTTCACTGTCTGTGTTTCACGGGTTTTTAAAAGTAATTTATTTTTATAATGGGGTTTAGCTGCTTTTCACGGCTGTGTTTCTGCCGCTTTACACCCACTTGACTCACTTCCAGAGAGATATCAATACATAGGTTTTAAGATTCTTACTAGTCAGATATATTCTTGTGCGGTGAATAGGGGGTGTGGAGTCCAGTTCACTGAGCAAGGAGTAGGTCTTTCTATTACATATTGGGTTTATGGAACGGTATCTGAGCTCATTTGAAACCCTTGTTTTATGCATCACCCCACCCCACCTTTCCCGTTAAGCAGCCATAGTGTGTTTTGTAAACTTGTGACTCTGTTCTGTTTTGTAATTCAGTTCAAGTGTAGCGGTTTTTACATTCCCTCTATAAGTGATAGCTTATGATAAGTGTCTTTTTCTGTGTGACTTATTTCACTTAGAATCGTCATAGCTAAAGCCACTCATCATGCTGCTACTAGCCTTATGACATTGATTTCATGGCTGAGTGATATTCCATTGTACATAAGGACCACCACTTCTTTATCCATTTTTCTCTTTCCTGGGATATTTGAGGTGTCATGAAGTGGAGGTTCTTGTCAACAGAGCAGCCCTAAACTTTGGGGTGCCTGTGTCTTGCTGATTTTTAGTTTTCCCAATTTATACGCCCATGAGTGGAAGTGCCCTATGCGCTCTAAGCTGTGTTTTTTCGATGTTTCAGGACACACCGTACCCTTCTCCAGAGTGGCTGTTGGCAATTTACATCCCGCCCATCAGCGTAGCAAGGCTCCCATTTCTCCATGGCCTGTCCTGCATTTCTGGTTTTGACAGTTTTTTCCGCATGGCCCTTTTGACCGATGGGAAGCGAGACTTCTTTGTAGCGCTGATTTGCCTTTCCAGGTTGCTTGGTTGGCCAAAAAGGGCGTATGCGTTTTTTCCTGAATATATTCAGGAAAAAACGCATACGCCCTTTTTGGCCAAGGGCATCATTGTCGACGTTTTGCCGCTTTTCATGTGCTTTAAAGGCGATTGGAATCGACCTCCTGAAATCTGTTTCCTGCAATTCTGCCTTGCTTTCAGATCCTCTTCGTTGCCTTCCCTCAATATATTTGTGGACGAGAGTTATCATTTATAACTCTGCAGGTTTGTGAATTGCAGTGCCCCTGAGCTCCATTTTTCAACTCGCTTTTTTGGGAGCTGGCCGCAAAAGCGCAGGATTGCCTCAGGCCCTATTCTGCTTCCGGGCGGCAGGCTGAGCCTGTGGTTAATTCTTCTTCCTGATGGGAAAATAGAGTGACCTGTGCCTGTCCCAACACCTAGAGCTAGTCTCTCATTGGCTCCCCCTCTTCCCGTTCATCCTCAGGACAAATTGCAAGCTGTACGGAACGGGAGGTTACAGGTGCTGATTCTCCAAGGAGGGAGATTGCTAGTAAAGCGGCTGGAATGGCGAACCCGAGCACAAGGAGATGAGAAATGAGGTGCGTTTTAGAAACCTTTCCCGATCACACGGTGTACCACCTTCTGGGTTTCTCATGCATGTTTTCGAGGTAGGAAGATGCCCTTGAACCTGGAGATTTGGGACCCATGGGATGGGTAACAGGCAGTATTACTTTAAAGGCTCTGCGTTTGCTCCCCCAACCTCACCAAACCTCTCAGCCCCGAGAGTGTCCACCCTTATGTCTCATCCAGCTGTGGGTCTAGATATGGTCAATCCAGGTTGCATCACAGCCCCTGAACGAATTTTGTAAGAATTTCTCTCTCTTTCACTGTCTGTGTTTCACGGGTTTTTAAAAGTAATTTATTTTTATAATGGGGTTTAGCTGCTTTTCACGGCTGTGTTTCTGCCGCTTTACACCCACTTGACTCACTTCCAGAGAGATATCAATACATAGGTTTTAAGATTCTTACTAGTCAGATATATTCTTGTGCGGTGAATAGGGGGTGTGGAGTCCAGTTCACTGAGCAAGGAGTAGGTCTTTCTATTACATATTGGGTTTATGGAACGGTATCTGAGCTCATTTGAAACCCTTGTTTTATGCATCACCCCACCCCACCTTTCCCGTTAAGCAGCCATAGTGTGTTTTGTAAACTTGTGACTCTGTTCTGTTTTGTAATTCAGTTCAAGTGTAGCGGTTTTTACATTCCCTCTATAAGTGATAGCTTATGATAAGTGTCTTTTTCTGTGTGACTTATTTCACTTAGAATCGTCGTAGCTAAAGCCACTCATCATGCTGCTACTAGCCTTATGACATTGATTTCATGGCTGAGTGATATTCCATTGTACATAAGGACCACCACTTCTTTATCCATTTTTCTCTTTCCTGGGATATTTGAGGTGTCATGAAGTGGAGGTTCTTGTCAACAGAGCAGCCCTAAACTTTGGGGTGCCTGTGTCTTGCTGATTTTTAGTTTTCCCAATTTATACGCCCATGAGTGGAAGTGCCCTATGCGCTCTAAGCTGTGTTTTTTCGATGTTTCAGGACACACCGTACCCTTCTCCAGAGTGGCTGTTGGCAATTTACATCCCGCCCATCAGCGTAGCAAGGCTCCCATTTCTCCATGGCCTGTCCTGCATTTCTGGTTTTGACAGTTTTTTCCTCATGGCCCTTTTGACCGATGGGAAGCGAGACTTCTTTGTAGCGCTGATTTGCCTTTCCAGGTTGCTTGGTTGGCCAAAAAGGGCGTATGCGTTTTTTCCTGAATATATTCAGGAAAAAACGCATACGCCCTTTTTGGCCAAGGGCATCATTGTCGACGTTTTGCCGCTTTTCATGTGCTTTAAAGGCGATTCGAATCGACCTCCTGAAATCTGTTTCCTGCAATTCTGCCTTGCTTTCAGATCCTCTTCGTTGCCTTCCCTCAATATATTTGTGGACGAGAGTTATCATTTATAACTCTGCAGGTTTGTGAATTGCAGTGCCCCTGAGCTCCATTTTTCAACTCGCTTTTTTGGGAGCTGGCCGCAAAAGCGCAGGATTGCCTCAGGCCCTATTCTGCTTCCGGGCGGCAGGCTGAGCCTGTGGTTAATTCTTCTTCCTGATGCGAAAATAGAGTGACCTGTGCCTGTCCCAACACCTAGAGCTAGTCTCTCATTGGCTCCCCCTCTTCCCGTTCATCCTCAGGACAAATTGCAAGCTGTACGGAACGGGAGGTTACAGGTGCTGATTCTCCAAGGAGGGAGATTGCTAGTAAAGCGGCTGGAATGGCGAACCCGAGCACAAGGAGATGAGAAATGAGGTGCGTTTTAGAAACCTTTCCCGATCACACGGTGTACCACCTTCTGGGTTTCTCATGCATGTTTTCGAGGTAGGAAGATGCCCTTGAACCTGGAGATTTGGGACCCATGGGATGGGTAACAGGCAGTATTACTTTAAAGGCTCTGCGTTTGCTCCCCCAACCTCACCAAACCTCTCAGCCCCGAGAGTGTCCACCCTTATGTCTCATCCAGCTGTGGGTCTAGATATGGTCAATCCAGGTTGCATCACAGCCCCTGAACGAATTTTGTAAGAATTTCTCTCTCTTTCACTGTCTGTGTTTCACGGGTTTTTAAAAGTAATTTATTTTTATAATGGGGTTTAGCTGCTTTTCACGGCTGTGTTTCTGCCGCTTTACAGCCACTTGACTCACTTCCAGAGAGATATCAATACATAGGTTTTAAGATTCTTACTAGTCAGATATATTCTTGTGCGGTGAATAGGGGGTGTGGAGTCCAGTTCACTGAGCAAGGAGTAGGTCTTTCTATTACATATTGGGTTTATGGAACGGTATCTGAGCTCATTTGAAACCCTTGTTTTATGCATCACCCCACCCCACCTTTCCCGTTAAGCAGCCATAGTGTGTTTTGTAAACTTGTGACTCTGTTCTGTTTTGTAATTCAGTTCAAGTGTAGCGGTTTTTACATTCCCTCTATAAGTGATAGCTTATGATAAGTGTCTTTTTCTGTGTGACTTATTTCACTTAGAATCGTCGTAGCTAAAGCCACTCATCATGCTGCTACTAGCCTTATGACATTGATTTCATGGCTGAGTGATATTCCATTGTACATAAGGACCACCACTTCTTTATCCATTTTTCTCTTTCCTGGGATATTTGAGGTGTCATGAAGTGGAGGTTCTTGTCAAAAGAGCAGCCCTAAACTTTGGGGTGCCTGTGTCTTGCTGATTTTTAGTTTTCCCAATTTATACGCCCATGAGTGGAAGTGCCCTATGCGCTCTAAGCTGTGTTTTTTCGATGTTTCAGGACACACCGTACCCTTCTCCAGAGTGGCTGTTGGCAATTTACATCCCGCCCATCAGCGTAGCAAGGCTCCCATTTCTCCATGGCCTGTCCTGCATTTCTGGTTTTGACAGTTTTTTCCGCATGGCCCTTTTGACCGATGGGAAGCGAGACTTCTTTGTAGCGCTGATTTGCCTTTCCAGGTTGCTTGGTTGGCCAAAAAGGGCGTATGCGTTTTTTCCTGAATATATTCAGGAAAAAACGCATACGCCCTTTTTGGCCAAGGGCATCATTGTCGACGTTTTGCCGCTTTTCATGTGCTTTAAAGGCGATTCGAATCGACCTCCTGAAATCTGTTTCCTGCAATTCTGCCTTGCTTTCAGATCCTCTTCGTTGCCTTCCCTCAATATATTTGTGGACGAGAGTTATCATTTATAACTCTGCAGGTTTGTGAATTGCAGTGCCCCTGAGCTCCATTTTTCAACTCGCTTTTTTGGGAGCTGGCCGCAAAAGCGCAGGATTGCCTCAGGCCCTATTCTGCTTCCGGGCGGCAGGCTGAGCCTGTGGTTAATTCTTCTTCCTGATGCGAAAATAGAGTGACCTGTGCCTGTCCCAACACCTAGAGCTAGTCTCTCATTGGCTCCCCCTCTTCCCGTTCATCCTCAGGACAAATTGCAAGCTGTACGGAACGGGAGGTTACAGGTGCTGATTCTCCAAGGAGGGAGATTGCTAGTAAAGCGGCTGGAATGGCGAACCCGAGCACAAGGAGATGAGAAATGAGGTGCGTTTTAGAAACCTTTCCCGATCACACGGTGTACCACCTTCTGGGTTTCTCATGCATGTTTTCGAGGTAGGAAGATGCCCTTGAACCTGGAGATTTGGGACCCATGGGATGGGTAACAGGCAGTATTACTTTAAAGGCTCTGCGTTTGCTCCCCCAACCTCACCAAACCTCTCAGCCCCGAGAGTGTCCACCCTTATGTCTCATCCAGCTGTGGGTCTAGATATGGTCAATCCAGGTTGCATCACAGCCCCTGAACGAATTTTGTAAGAATTTCTCTCTCTTTCACTGTCTGTGTTTCACGGGTTTTTAAAAGTAATTTATTTTTATAATGGGGTTTAGCTGCTTTTCACGGCTGTGTTTCTGCCGCTTTACAGCCACTTGACTCACTTCCAGAGAGATATCAATACATAGGTTTTAAGATTCTTACTAGTCAGATATATTCTTGTGCGGTGAATAGGGGGTGTGGAGTCCAGTTCACTGAGCAAGGAGTAGGTCTTTCTATTACATATTGGGTTTATGGAACGGTATCTGAGCTCATTTGAAACCCTTGTTTTATGCATCACCCCACCCCACCTTTCCCGTTAAGCAGCCATAGTGTGTTTTGTAAACTTGTGACTCTGTTCTGTTTTGTAATTCAGTTCAAGTGTAGCGGTTTTTACATTCCCTCTATAAGTGATAGCTTATGATAAGTGTCTTTTTCTGTGTGACTTATTTCACTTAGAATCGTCGTAGCTAAAGCCACTCATCATGCTGCTACTAGCCTTATGACATTGATTTCATGGCTGAGTGATATTCCATTGTACATAAGGACCACCACTTCTTTATCCATTTTTCTCTTTCCTGGGATATTTGAGGTGTCATGAAGTGGAGGTTCTTGTCAAAAGAGCAGCCCTAAACTTTGGGGTGCCTGTGTCTTGCTGATTTTTAGTTTTCCCAATTTATACGCCCATGAGTGGAAGTGCCCTATGCGCTCTAAGCTGTGTTTTTTCGATGTTTCAGGACACACCGTACCCTTCTCCAGAGTGGCTGTTGGCAATTTACATCCCGCCCATCAGCGTAGCAAGGCTCCCATTTCTCCATGGCCTGTCCTGCATTTCTGGTTTTGACAGTTTTTTCCGCATGGCCCTTTTGACCGATGGGAAGCGAGACTTCTTTGTAGCGCTGATTTGCCTTTCCAGGTTGCTTGGTTGGCCAAAAAGGGCGTATGCGTTTTTTCCTGAATATATTCAGGAAAAAACGCATACGCCCTTTTTGGCCAAGGGCATCATTGTCGACGTTTTGCCGCTTTTCATGTGCTTTAAAGGCGATTCGAATCGACCTCCTGAAATCTGTTTCCTGCAATTCTGCCTTGCTTTCAGATCCTCTTCGTTGCCTTCCCTCAATATATTTGTGGACGAGAGTTATCATTTATAACTCTGCAGGTTTGTGAATTGCAGTGCCCCTGAGCTCCATTTTTCAACTCGCTTTTTTGGGAGCTGGCCGCAAAAGCGCAGGATTGCCTCAGGCCCTATTCTGCTTCCGGGCGGCAGGCTGAGCCTGTGGTTAATTCTTCTTCCTGATGCGAAAATAGAGTGACCTGTGCCTGTCCCAACACCTAGAGCTAGTCTCTCATTGGCTCCCCCTCTTCCCGTTCATCCTCAGGACAAATTGCAAGCTGTACGGAACGGGAGGTTACAGGTGCTGATTCTCCAAGGAGGGAGATTGCTAGTAAAGCGGCTGGAATGGCGAACCCGAGCACAAGGAGATGAGAAATGAGGTGCGTTTTAGAAACCTTTCCCGATCACACGGTGTACCACCTTCTGGGTTTCTCATGCATGTTTTCGAGGTAGGAAGATGCCCTTGAACCTGGAGATTTGGGACCCATGGGATGGGTAACAGGCAGTATTACTTTAAAGGCTCTGCGTTTGCTCCCCCAACCTCACCAAACCTCTCAGCCCCGAGAGTGTCCACCCTTATGTCTCATCCAGCTGTGGGTCTAGATATGGTCAATCCAGGTTGCATCACAGCCCCTGAACGAATTTTGTAAGAATTTCTCTCTCTTTCACTGTCTGTGTTTCACGGGTTTTTAAAAGTAATTTATTTTTATAATGGGGTTTAGCTGCTTTTCACGGCTGTGTTTCTGCCGCTTTACACCCACTTGACTCACTTCCAGAGAGATATCAATACATAGGTTTTAAGATTCTTACTAGTCAGATATATTCTTGTGCGGTGAATAGGGGGTGTGGAGTCCAGTTCACTGAGCAAGGAGTAGGTCTTTCTATTACATATTGGGTTTATGGAACGGTATCTGAGCTCATTTGAAACCCTTGTTTTATGCATCACCCCACCCCACCTTTCCCGTTAAGCAGCCATAGTGTGTTTTGTAAACTTGTGACTCTGTTCTGTTTTGTAATTCAGTTCAAGTGTAGCGGTTTTTACATTCCCTCTATAAGTGATAGCTTATGATAAGTGTCTTTTTCTGTGTGACTTATTTCACTTAGAATCGTCGTAGCTAAAGCCACTCATCATGCTGCTACTAGCCTTATGACATTGATTTCATGGCTGAGTGATATTCCATTGTACATAAGGACCACCACTTCTTTATCCATTTTTCTCTTTCCTGGGATATTAGAGGTGTCATGAAGTGGAGGTTCTTGTCAAAAGAGCAGCCCTAAACTTTGGGGTGCCTGTGTCTTGCTGATTTTTAGTTTTCCCAATTTATACGCCCATGAGTGGAAGTGCCCTATGCGCTCTAAGCTGTGTTTTTTCGATGTTTCAGGACACACCGTACCCTTCTCCAGAGTGGCTGTTGGCAATTTACATCCCGCCCATCAGCGTAGCAAGGCTCCCATTTCTCCATGGCCTGTCCTGCATTTCTGGTTTTGACACTTTTTTCCGCATGGCCCTTTTGACCGATGGGAAGCGAGACTTCTTTGTAGCGCTGATTTGCCTTTCCAGGTTGCTTGGTTGGCCAAAAAGGGCGTATGCGTTTTTTCCTGAATATATTCAGGAAAAAACGCATACGCCCTTTTTGGCCAAGGGCATCATTGTCGACGTTTTGCCGCTTTTCATGTGCTTTAAAGGCGATTCGAATCGACCTCCTGAAATCTGTTTCCTGCAATTCTGCCTTGCTTTCAGATCCTCTTCGTTGCCTTCCCTCAATATATTTGTGGACGAGAGTTATCATTTATAACTCTGCAGGTTTGTGAATTGCAGTGCCCCTGAGCTCCATTTTTCAACTCGCTTTTTTGGGAGCTGGCCGCAAAAGCGCAGGATTGCCTCAGGCCCTATTCTGCTTCCGGGCGGCAGGCTGAGCCTGTGGTTAATTCTTCTTCCTGATGCGAAAATAGAGTGACCTGTGCCTGTCCCAACACCTAGAGCTAGTCTCTCATTGGCTCCCCCTCTTCCCGTTCATCCTCAGGACAAATTGCAAGCTGTACGGAACGGGAGGTTACAGGTGCTGATTCTCCAAGGAGGGAGATTGCTAGTAAAGCGGCTGGAATGGCGAACCCGAGCACAAGGAGATGAGAAATGAGGTGCGTTTTAGAAACCTTTCCCGATCACACGGTGTACCACCTTCTGGGTTTCTCATGCATGTTTTCGAGGTAGGAAGATGCCCTTGAACCTGGAGATTTGGGACCCATGGGATGGGTAACAGGCAGTATTACTTTAAAGGCTCTGCGTTTGCTCCCCCAACCTCACCAAACCTCTCAGCCCCGAGAGTGTCCACCCTTATGTCTCATCCAGCTGTGGGTCTAGATATGGTCAATCCAGGTTGCATCACAGCCCCTGAACGAATTTTGTAAGAATTTCTCTCTCTTTCACTGTCTGTGTTTCACGGGTTTTTAAAAGTAATTTATTTTTATAATGGGGTTTAGCTGCTTTTCACGGCTGTGTTTCTGCCGCTTTACAGCCACTTGACTCACTTCCAGAGAGATATCAATACATAGGTTTTAAGATTCTTACTAGTCAGATATATTCTTGTGCGGTGAATAGGGGGTGTGGAGTCCAGTTCACTGAGCAAGGAGTAGGTCTTTCTATTACATATTGGGTTTATGGAACGGTATCTGAGCTCATTTGAAACCCTTGTTTTATGCATCACCCCACGCCACCTTTCCCGTTAAGCAGCCATAGTGTGTTTTGTAAACTTGTGACTCTGTTCTGTTTTGTAATTCAGTTCAAGTGTAGCGGTTTTTACATTCCCTCTATAAGTGATAGCTTATGATAAGTGTCTTTTTCTGTGTGACTTATTTCACTTAGAATCGTCGTAGCTAAAGCCACTCATCATGCTGCTACTAGCCTTATGACATTGATTTCATGGCTGAGTGATATTCCATTGTACATAAGGACCACCACTTCTTTATCCATTTTTCTCTTTCCTGGGATATTAGAGGTGTCATGAAGTGGAGGTTCTTGTCAAAAGAGCAGCCCTAAACTTTGGGGTGCCTGTGTCTTGCTGATTTTTAGTTTTCCCAATTTATACGCCCATGAGTGGAAGTGCCCTATGCGCTCTAAGCTGTGTTTTTTCGATGTTTCAGGACACACCGTACCCTTCTCCAGAGTGGCTGTTGGCAATTTACATCCCGCCCATCAGCGTAGCAAGGCTCCCATTTCTCCATGGCCTGTCCTGCATTTCTGGTTTTGACAGTTTTTTCCGCATGGCCCTTTTGACCGATGGGAAGCGAGACTTCTTTGTAGCGCTGATTTGCCTTTCCAGGTTGCTTGGTTGGCCAAAAAGGGCGTATGCGTTTTTTCCTGAATATATTCAGGAAAAAACGCATACGCCCTTTTTGGCCAAGGGCATCATTGTCGACGTTTTGCCGCTTTTCATGTGCTTTAAAGGCGATTGGAATCGACCTCCTGAAATCTGTTTCCTGCAATTCTGCCTTGCTTTCAGATCCTCTTCGTTGCCTTCCCTCAATATATTTGTGGACGAGAGTTATCATTTATAACTCTGCAGGTTTGTGAATTGCAGTGCCCCTGAGCTCCATTTTTCAACTCGCTTTTTTGGGAGCTGGCCGCAAAAGCGCAGGATTGCCTCAGGCCCTATTCTGCTTCCGGGCGGCAGGCTGAGCCTGTGGTTAATTCTTCTTCCTGATGCGAAAATAGAGTGACCTGTGCCTGTCCCAACACCTAGAGCTAGTCTCTCATTGGCTCCCCCTCTTCCCGTTCATCCTCAGGACAAATTGCAAGCTGTACGGAACGGGAGGTTACAGGTGCTGATTCTCCAAGGAGGGAGATTGCTAGTAAAGCGGCTGGAATGGCAAACCCGAGCACAAGGAGATGAGAAATGAGGTGCGTTTTAGAAACCTTTCCCGATCACACGGTGTACCACCTTCTGGGTTTCTCATGCATGTTTTCGAGGTAGGAAGATGCCCTTGAACCTGGAGATTTGGGACCCATGGGATGGGTAACAGGCAGTATTACTTTAAAGGCTCTGCGTTTGCTCCCCCAACCTCACCAAACCTCTCAGCCCCGAGAGTGTCCACCCTTATGTCTCATCCAGCTGTGGGTCTAGATATGGTCAATCCAGGTTGCATCACAGCCCCTGAACGAATTTTGTAAGAATTTCTCTCTCTTTCACTGTCTGTGTTTCACGGGTTTTTAAAAGTAATTTATTTTTATAATGGGGTTTAGCTGCTTTTCACGGCTGTGTTTCTGCCGCTTTACAGCCACTTGACTCACTTCCAGAGAGATATCAATACATAGGTTTTAAGATTCTTACTAGTCAGATATATTCTTGTGCGGTGAATAGGGGGTGTGGAGTCCAGTTCACTGAGCAAGGAGTAGGTCTTTCTATTACATATTGGGTTTATGGAACGGTATCTGAGCTCATTTGAAACCCTTGTTTTATGCATCACCCCACCCCACCTTTCCCGTTAAGCAGCCATAGTGTGTTTTGTAAACTTGTGACTCTGTTCTGTTTTGTAATTCAGTTCAAGTGTAGCGGTTTTTACATTCCCTCTATAAGTGATAGCTTATGATAAGTGTCTTTTTCTGTGTGACTTATTTCACTTAGAATCGTCGTAGCTAAAGCCACTCATCATGCTGCTACTAGCCTTATGACATTGATTTCATGGCTGAGTGATATTCCATTGTACATAAGGACCACCACTTCTTTATCCATTTTTCTCTTTCCTGGGATATTTGAGGTGTCATGAAGTGGAGGTTCTTGTCAACAGAGCAGCCCTAAACTTTGGGGTGCCTGTGTCTTGCTGATTTTTAGTTTTCCCAATTTATACGCCCATGAGTGGAAGTGCCCTATGCGCTCTAAGCTGTGTTTTTTCGATGTTTCAGGACACACCGTACACTTCTCCAGAGTGGCTGTTGGCAATTTACATCCCGCCCATCAGCGTAGCAAGGCTCCCATTTCTCCATGGCCTGTCCTGCATTTCTGGTTTTGACACTTTTTTCCGCATGGCCCTTTTGACCGATGGGAAGCGAGACTTCTTTGTAGCGCTGATTTGCCTTTCCAGGTTGCTTGGTTGGCCAAAAAGGGCGTATGCGTTTTTTCCTGAATATATTCAGGAAAAAACGCATACGCCCTTTTTGGCCAAGGGCATCATTGTCGACGTTTTGCCGCTTTTCATGTGCTTTAAAGGCGATTGGAATCGACCTCCTGAAATCTGTTTCCTGCAATTCTGCCTTGCTTTCAGATCCTCTTCGTTGCCTTCCCTCAATATATTTGTGGACGAGAGTTATCATTTATAACTCTGCAGGTTTGTGAATTGCAGTGCCCCTGAGCTCCATTTTTCAACTCGCTTTTTTGGGAGCTGGCCGCAAAAGCGCAGGATTGCCTCAGGCCCTATTCTGCTTCCGGGCGGCAGGCTGAGCCTGTGGTTAATTCTTCTTCCTGATGCGAAAATAGAGTGACCTGTGCCTGTCCCAACACCTAGAGCTAGTCTCTCATTGGCTCCCCCTCTTCCCGTTCATCCTCAGGACAAATTGCAAGCTGTACGGAACGGGAGGTTACAGGTGCTGATTCTCCAAGGAGGGAGATTGCTAGTAAAGCGGCTGGAATGGCGAACCCGAGCACAAGGAGATGAGAAATGAGGTGCGTTTTAGAAACCTTTCCCGATCACACGGTGTACCACCTTCTGGGTTTCTCATGCATGTTTTCGAGGTAGGAAGATGCCCTTGAACCTGGAGATTTGGGACCCATGGGATGGGTAACAGGCAGTATTACTTTAAAGGCTCTGCGTTTGCTCCCCCAACCTCACCAAACCTCTCAGCCCCGAGAGTGTCCACCCTTATGTCTCATCCAGCTGTGGGTCTAGATATGGTCAATCCAGGTTGCATCACAGCCCCTGAACGAATTTTGTAAGAATTTCTCTCTCTTTCACTGTCTGTGTTTCACGGGTTTTTAAAAGTAATTTATTTTTATAATGGGGTTTAGCTGCTTTTCACGGCTGTGTTTCTGCCGCTTTACACCCACTTGACTCACTTCCAGAGAGATATCAATACATAGGTTTTAAGATTCTTACTAGTCAGATATATTCTTCTGCGGTGAATAGGGGGTGTGGAGTCCAGTTCACTGAGCAAGGAGTAGGTCTTTCTATTACATATTGGGTTTATGGAACGGTATCTGAGCTCATTTGAAACCCTTGTTTTATGCATCACCCCACCCCACCTTTCCCGTTAAGCAGCCATAGTGTGTTTTGTAAACTTGTGACTCTGTTCTGTTTTGTAATTCAGTTCAAGTGTAGCGGTTTTTACATTCCCTCTATAAGTGATAGCTTATGATAAGTGTCTTTTTCTGTGTGACTTATTTCACTTAGAATCGTCGTAGCTAAAGCCACTCATCATGCTGCTACTAGCCTTATGACATTGATTTCATGGCTGAGTGATATTCCATTGTACATAAGGACCACCACTTCTTTATCCATTTTTCTCTTTCCTGGGATATTTGAGGTGTCATGAAGTGGAGGTTCTTGTCAACAGAGCAGCCCTAAACTTTGGGGTGCCTGTGTCTTGCTGATTTTTAGTTTTCCCAATTTATACGCCCATGAGTGGAAGTGCCCTATGCGCTCTAAGCTGTGTTTTTTCGATGTTTCAGGACACACCGTACACTTCTCCAGAGTGGCTGTTGGCAATTTACATCCCGCCCATCAGCGTAGCAAGGCTCCCATTTCTCCATGGCCTGTCCTGCATTTCTGGTTTTGACACTTTTTTCCGCATGGCCCTTTTGACCGATGGGAAGCGAGACTTCTTTGTAGCGCTGATTTGCCTTTCCAGGTTGCTTGGTTGGCCAAAAAGGGCGTATGCGTTTTTTCCTGAATATATTCAGGAAAAAACGCATACGCCCTTTTTGGCCAAGGGCATCATTGTCGACGTTTTGCCGCTTTTCATGTGCTTTAAAGGCGATTCGAATCGACCTCCTGAAATCTGTTTCCTGCAATTCTGCCTTGCTTTCAGATCCTCTTCGTTGCCTTCCCTCAATATATTTGTGGACGAGAGTTATCATTTATAACTCTGCAGGTTTGTGAATTGCAGTGCCCCTGAGCTCCATTTTTCAACTCGCTTTTTTGGGAGCTGGCCGCAAAAGCGCAGGATTGCCTCAGGCCCTATTCTGCTTCCGGGCGGCAGGCTGAGCCTGTGGTTAATTCTTCTTCCTGATGCGAAAATAGAGTGACCTGTGCCTGTCCCAACACCTAGAGCTAGTCTCTCATTGGCTCCCCCTCTTCCCGTTCATCCTCAGGACAAATTGCAAGCTGTACGGAACGGGAGGTTACAGGTGCTGATTCTCCAAGGAGGGAGATTGCTAGTAAAGCGGCTGGAATGGCGAACCCGAGCACAAGGAGATGAGAAATGAGGTGCGTTTTAGAAACCTTTCCCGATCACACGGTGTACCACCTTCTGGGTTTCTCATGCATGTTTTCGAGGTAGGAAGATGCCCTTGAACCTGGAGATTTGGGACCCATGGGATGGGTAACAGGCAGTATTACTTTAAAGGCTCTGCGTTTGCTCCCCCAACCTCACCAAACCTCTCAGCCCCGAGAGTGTCCACCCTTATGTCTCATCCAGCTGTGGGTCTAGATATGGTCAATCCAGGTTGCATCACAGCCCCTGAACGAATTTTGTAAGAATTTCTCTCTCTTTCACTGTCTGTGTTTCACGGGTTTTTAAAAGTAATTTATTTTTATAATGGGGTTTAGCTGCTTTTCACGGCTGTGTTTCTGCCGCTTTACAGCCACTTGACTCACTTCCAGAGAGATATCAATACATAGGTTTTAAGATTCTTACTAGTCAGATATATTCTTGTGCGGTGAATAGGGGGTGTGGAGTCCAGTTCACTGAGCAAGGAGTAGGTCTTTCTATTACATATTGGGTTTATGGAACGGTATCTGAGCTCATTTGAAACCCTTGTTTTATGCATCACCCCACCCCACCTTTCCCGTTAAGCAGCCATAGTGTGTTTTGTAAACTTGTGACTCTGTTCTGTTTTGTAATTCAGTTCAAGTGTAGCGGTTTTTACATTCCCTCTATAAGTGATAGCTTATGATAAGTGTCTTTTTCTGTGTGACTTATTTCACTTAGAATCGTCGTAGCTAAAGCCACTCATCATGCTGCTACTAGCCTTATGACATTGATTTCATGGCTGAGTGATATTCCATTGTACATAAGGACCACCACTTCTTTATCCATTTTTCTCTTTCCTGGGATATTAGAGGTGTCATGAAGTGGAGGTTCTTGTCAAAAGAGCAGCCCTAAACTTTGGGGTGCCTGTGTCTTGCTGATTTTTAGTTTTCCCAATTTATACGCCCATGAGTGGAAGTGCCCTATGCGCTCTAAGCTGTGTTTTTTCGATGTTTCAGGACACACCGTACCCTTCTCCAGAGTGGCTGTTGGCAATTTACATCCCGCCCATCAGCGTAGCAAGGCTCCCATTTCTCCATGGCCTGTCCTGCATTTCTGGTTTTGACAGTTTTTTCCGCATGGCCCTTTTGACCGATGGGAAGCGAGACTTCTTTGTAGCGCTGATTTGCCTTTCCAGGTTGCTTGGTTGGCCAAAAAGGGCGTATGCGTTTTTTCCTGAATATATTCAGGAAAAAACGCATACGCCCTTTTTGGCCAAGGGCATCATTGTCGACGTTTTGCCGCTTTTCATGTGCTTTAAAGGCGATTCGAATCGACCTCCTGAAATCTGTTTCCTGCAATTCTGCCTTGCTTTCAGATCCTCTTCGTTGCCTTCCCTCAATATATTTGTGGACGAGAGTTATCATTTATAACTCTGCAGGTTTGTGAATTGCAGTGCCCCTGAGCTCCATTTTTCAACTCGCTTTTTTGGGAGCTGGCCGCAAAAGCGCAGGATTGCCTCAGGCCCTATTCTGCTTCCGGGCGGCAGGCTGAGCCTGTGGTTAATTCTTCTTCCTGATGCGAAAATAGAGTGACCTGTGCCTGTCCCAACACCTAGAGCTAGTCTCTCATTGGCTCCCCCTCTTCCCGTTCATCCTCAGGACAAATTGCAAGCTGTACGGAACGGGAGGTTACAGGTGCTGATTCTCCAAGGAGGGAGATTGCTAGTAAAGCGGCTGGAATGGCGAACCCGAGCACAAGGAGATGAGAAATGAGGTGCGTTTTAGAAACCTTTCCCGATCACACGGTGTACCACCTTCTGGGTTTCTCATGCATGTTTTCGAGGTAGGAAGATGCCCTTGAACCTGGAGATTTGGGACCCATGGGATGGGTAACAGGCAGTATTACTTTAAAGGCTCTGCGTTTGCTCCCCCAACCTCACCAAACCTCTCAGCCCCGAGAGTGTCCACCCTTATGTCTCATCCAGCTGTGGGTCTAGATATGGTCAATCCAGGTTGCATCACAGCCCCTGAACGAATTTTGTAAGAATTTCTCTCTCTTTCACTGTCTGTGTTTCACGGGTTTTTAAAAGTAATTTATTTTTATAATGGGGTTTAGCTGCTTTTCACGGCTGTGTTTCTGCCGCTTTACAGCCACTTGACTCACTTCCAGAGAGATATCAATACATAGGTTTTAAGATTCTTACTAGTCAGATATATTCTTGTGCGGTGAATAGGGGGTGTGGAGTCCAGTTCACTGAGCAAGGAGTAGGTCTTTCTATTACATATTGGGTTTATGGAACGGTATCTGAGCTCATTTGAAACCCTTGTTTTATGCATCACCCCACCCCACCTTTCCCGTTAAGCAGCCATAGTGTGTTTTGTAAACTTGTGACTCTGTTCTGTTTTGTAATTCAGTTCAAGTGTAGCGGTTTTTACATTCCCTCTATAAGTGATAGCTTATGATAAGTGTCTTTTTCTGTGTGACTTATTTCACTTAGAATCGTCGTAGCTAAAGCCACTCATCATGCTGCTACTAGCCTTATGACATTGATTTCATGGCTGAGTGATATTCCATTGTACATAAGGACCACCACTTCTTTATCCATTTTTCTCTTTCCTGGGATATTAGAGGTGTCATGAAGTGGAGGTTCTTGTCAAAAGAGCAGCCCTAAACTTTGGGGTGCCTGTGTCTTGCTGATTTTTAGTTTTCCCAATTTATACGCCCATGAGTGGAAGTGCCCTATGCGCTCTAAGCTGTGTTTTTTCGATGTTTCAGGACACACCGTACACTTCTCCATAGTGGCTGTTGGCAATTTACATCCCGCCCATCAGCGTAGCAAGGCTCCCATTTCTCCATGGCCTGTCCTGCATTTCTGGTTTTGACACTTTTTTCCGCATGGCCCTTTTGACCGATGGGAAGCGAGACTTCTTTGTAGCGCTGATTTGCCTTTCCAGGTTGCTTGGTTGGCCAAAAAGGGCGTATGCGTTTTTTCCTGAATATATTCAGGAAAAAACGCATACGCCCTTTTTGGCCAAGGGCATCATTGTCGACGTTTTGCCGCTTTTCATGTGCTTTAAAGGCGATTCGAATCGACCTCCTGAAATCTGTTTCCTGCAATTCTGCCTTGCTTTCAGATCCTCTTCGTTGCCTTCCCTCAATATATTTGTGGACGAGAGTTATCATTTATAACTCTGCAGGTTTGTGAATTGCAGTGCCCCTGAGCTCCATTTTTCAACTCGCTTTTTTGGGAGCTGGCCGCAAAAGCGCAGGATTGCCTCAGGCCCTATTCTGCTTCCCGGCGGCAGGCTGAGCCTGTGGTTAATTCTTCTTCCTGATGCGAAAATAGAGTGACCTGTGCCTGTCCCAACACCTAGAGCTAGTCTCTCATTGGCTCCCCCTCTTCCCGTTCATCCTCAGGACAAATTGCAAGCTGTACGGAACGGGAGGTTAAAGGTGCTGATTCTCCAAGGAGGGAGATTGCTAGTAAAGCGGCTGGAATGGCGAACCCGAGCACAAGGAGATGAGAAATGAGGTGCGTTTTAGAAACCTTTCCCGATCACACGGTGTACCACCTTCTGGGTTTCTCATGCATGTTTTCGAGGTAGGAAGATGCCCTTGAACCTGGAGATTTGGGACCCATGGGATGGGTAACAGGCAGTATTACTTTAAAGGCTCTGCGTTTGCTCCCCCAACCTCACCAAACCTCTCAGCCCCGAGAGTGTCCACCCTTATGTCTCATCCAGCTGTGGGTCTAGATATGGTCAATCCAGGTTGCATCACAGCCCCTGAACGAATTTTGTAAGAATTTCTCTCTCTTTCACTGTCTGTGTTTCACGGGTTTTTAAAAGTAATTTATTTTTATAATGGGGTTTAGCTGCTTTTCACGGCTGTGTTTCTGCCGCTTTACACCCACTTGACTCACTTCCAGAGAGATATCAATACATAGGTTTTAAGATTCTTACTAGTCAGATATATTCTTGTGCGGTGAATAGGGGGTGTGGAGTCCAGTTCACTGAGCAAGGAGTAGGTCTTTCTATTACATATTGGGTTTATGGAACGGTATCTGAGCTCATTTGAAACCCTTGTTTTATGCATCACCCCACCCCACCTTTCCCGTTAAGCAGCCATAGTGTGTTTTGTAAACTTGTGACTCTGTTCTGTTTTGTAATTCAGTTCAAGTGTAGCGGTTTTTACATTCCCTCTATAAGTGATAGCTTATGATAAGTGTCTTTTTCTGTGTGACTTATTTCACTTAGAATCGTCGTAGCTAAAGCCACTCATCATGCTGCTACTAGCCTTATGACATTGATTTCATGGCTGAGTGATATTCCATTGTACATAAGGACCACCACTTCTTTATCCATTTTTCTCTTTCCTGGGATATTTGAGGTGTCATGAAGTGGAGGTTCTTGTCAAAAGAGCAGCCCTAAACTTTGGGGTGCCTGTGTCTTGCTGATTTTTAGTTTTCCCAATTTATACGCCCATGAGTGGAAGTGCCCTATGCGCTCTAAGCTGTGTTTTTTCGATGTTTCAGGACACACCGTACCCTTCTCCAGAGTGGCTGTTGGCAATTTACATCCCGCCCATCAGCGTAGCAAGGCTCCCATTTCTCCATGGCCTGTCCTGCATTTCTGGTTTTGACAGTTTTTTCCTCATGGCCCTTTTGACCGATGGGAAGCGAGACTTCTTTGTAGCGCTGATTTGCCTTTCCAGGTTGCTTGGTTGGCCAAAAAGGGCGTATGCGTTTTTTCCTGAATATATTCAGGAAAAAACGCATACGCCCTTTTTGGCCAAGGGCATCATTGTCGACGTTTTGCCGCTTTTCATGTGCTTTAAAGGCGATTCGAATCGACCTCCTGAAATCTGTTTCCTGCAATTCTGCCTTGCTTTCAGATCCTCTTCGTTGCCTTCCCTCAATATATTTGTGGACGAGAGTTATCATTTATAACTCTGCAGGTTTGTGAATTGCAGTGCCCCTGAGCTCCATTTTTCAACTCGCTTTTTTGGGAGCTGGCCGCAAAAGCGCAGGATTGCCTCAGGCCCTATTCTGCTTCCGGGCGGCAGGCTGAGCCTGTGGTTAATTCTTCTTCCTGATGCGAAAATAGAGTGACCTGTGCCTGTCCCAACACCTAGAGCTAGTCTCTCATTGGCTCCCCCTCTTCCCGTTCATCCTCAGGACAAATTGCAAGCTGTACGGAACGGGAGGTTACAGGTGCTGATTCTCCAAGGAGGGAGATTGCTAGTAAAGCGGCTGGAATGGCGAACCCGAGCACAAGGAGATGAGAAATGAGGTGCGTTTTAGAAACCTTTCCCGATCACACGGTGTACCACCTTCTGGGTTTCTCATGCATGTTTTCGAGGTAGGAAGATGCCCTTGAACCTGGAGATTTGGGACCCATGGGATGGGTAACAGGCAGTATTACTTTAAAGGCTCTGCGTTTGCTCCCCCAACCTCACCAAACCTCTCAGCCCCGAGAGTGTCCACCCTTATGTCTCATCCAGCTGTGGGTCTAGATATGGTCAATCCAGGTTGCATCACAGCCCCTGAACGAATTTTGTAAGAATTTCTCTCTCTTTCACTGTCTGTGTTTCACGGGTTTTTAAAAGTAATTTATTTTTATAATGGGGTTTAGCTGCTTTTCACGGCTGTGTTTCTGCCGCTTTACACCCACTTGACTCACTTCCAGAGAGATATCAATACATAGGTTTTAAGATTCTTACTAGTCAGATATATTCTTGTGCGGTGAATAGGGGGTGTGGAGTCCAGTTCACTGAGCAAGGAGTAGGTCTTTCTATTACATATTGGGTTTATGGAACGGTATCTGAGCTCATTTGAAACCCTTGTTTTATGCATCACCCCACCCCACCTTTCCCGTTAAGCAGCCATAGTGTGTTTTGTAAACTTGTGACTCTGTTCTGTTTTGTAATTCAGTTCAAGTGTAGCGGTTTTTACATTCCCTCTATAAGTGATAGCTTATGATAAGTGTCTTTTTCTGTGTGACTTATTTCACTTAGAATCGTCGTAGCTAAAGCCACTCATCATGCTGCTACTAGCCTTATGACATTGATTTCATGGCTGAGTGATATTCCATTGTACATAAGGACCACCACTTCTTTATCCATTTTTCTCTTTCCTGGGATATTTGAGGTGTCATGAAGTGGAGGTTCTTGTCAAAAGAGCAGCCCTAAACTTTGGGGTGCCTGTGTCTTGCTGATTTTTAGTTTTCCCAATTTATACGCCCATGAGTGGAAGTGCCCTATGCGCTCTAAGCTGTGTTTTTTCGATGTTTCAGGACACACCGTACCCTTCTCCAGAGTGGCTGTTGGCAATTTACATCCCGCCCATCAGCGTAGCAAGGCTCCCATTTCTCCATGGCCTGTCCTGCATTTCTGGTTTTGACACTTTTTTCCGCATGGCCCTTTTGACCGATGGGAAGCGAGACTTCTTTGTAGCGCTGATTTGCCTTTCCAGGTTGCTTGGTTGGCCAAAAAGGGCGTATGCGTTTTTTCCTGAATATATTCAGGAAAAAACGCATACGCCCTTTTTGGCCAAGGGCATCATTGTCGACGTTTTGCCGCTTTTCATGTGCTTTAAAGGCGATTCGAATCGACCTCCTGAAATCTGTTTCCTGCAATTCTGCCTTGCTTTCAGATCCTCTTCGTTGCCTTCCCTCAATATATTTGTGGACGAGAGTTATCATTTATAACTCTGCAGGTTTGTGAATTGCAGTGCCCCTGAGCTCCATTTTTCAACTCGCTTTTTTGGGAGCTGGCCGCAAAAGCGCAGGATTGCCTCAGGCCCTATTCTGCTTCCGGGCGGCAGGCTGAGCCTGTGGTTAATTCTTCTTCCTGATGCGAAAATAGAGTGACCTGTGCCTGTCCCAACACCTAGAGCTAGTCTCTCATTGGCTCCCCCTCTTCCCGTTCATCCTCAGGACAAATTGCAAGCTGTACGGAACGGGAGGTTACAGGTGCTGATTCTCCAAGGAGGGAGATTGCTAGTAAAGCGGCTGGAATGGCGAACCCGAGCACAAGGAGATGAGAAATGAGGTGCGTTTTAGAAACCTTTCCCGATCACACGGTGTACCACCTTCTGGGTTTCTCATGCATGTTTTCGAGGTAGGAAGATGCCCTTGAACCTGGAGATTTGGGACCCATGGGATGGGTAACAGGCAGTATTACTTTAAAGGCTCTGCGTTTGCTCCCCCAACCTCACCAAACCTCTCAGCCCCGAGAGTGTCCACCCTTATGTCTCATCCAGCTGTGGGTCTAGATATGGTCAATCCAGGTTGCATCACAGCCCCTGAACGAATTTTGTAAGAATTTCTCTCTCTTTCACTGTCTGTGTTTCACGGGTTTTTAAAAGTAATTTATTTTTATAATGGGGTTTAGCTGCTTTTCACGGCTGTGTTTCTGCCGCTTTACACCCACTTGACTCACTTCCAGAGAGATATCAATACATAGGTTTTAAGATTCTTACTAGTCAGATATATTCTTGTGCGGTGAATAGGGGGTGTGGAGTCCAGTTCACTGAGCAAGGAGTAGGTCTTTCTATTACATATTGGGTTTATGGAACGGTATCTGAGCTCATTTGAAACCCTTGTTTTATGCATCACCCCACCCCACCTTTCCCGTTAAGCAGCCATAGTGTGTTTTGTAAACTTGTGACTCTGTTCTGTTTTGTAATTCAGTTCAAGTGTAGCGGTTTTTACATTCCCTCTATAAGTGATAGCTTATGATAAGTGTCTTTTTCTGTGTGACTTATTTCACTTAGAATCGTCGTAGCTAAAGCCACTCATCATGCTGCTACTAGCCTTATGACATTGATTTCATGGCTGAGTGATATTCCATTGTACATAAGGACCACCACTTCTTTATCCATTTTTCTCTTTCCTGGGATATTTGAGGTGTCATGAAGTGGAGGTTCTTGTCAAAAGAGCAGCCCTAAACTTTGGGGTGCCTGTGTCTTGCTGATTTTTAGTTTTCCCAATTTATACGCCCATGAGTGGAAGTGCCCTATGCGCTCTAAGCTGTGTTTTTTCGATGTTTCAGGACACACCGTACCCTTCTCCAGAGTGGCTGTTGGCAATTTACATCCCGCCCATCAGCGTAGCAAGGCTCCCATTTCTCCATGGCCTGTCCTGCATTTCTGGTTTTGACACTTTTTTCCGCATGGCCCTTTTGACCGATGGGAAGCGAGACTTCTTTGTAGCGCTGATTTGCCTTTCCAGGTTGCTTGGTTGGCCAAAAAGGGCGTATGCGTTTTTTCCTGAATATATTCAGGAAAAAACGCATACGCCCTTTTTGGCCAAGGGCATCATTGTCGACGTTTTGCCGCTTTTCATGTGCTTTAAAGGCGATTCGAATCGACCTCCTGAAATCTGTTTCCTGCAATTCTGCCTTGCTTTCAGATCCTCTTCGTTGCCTTCCCTCAATATATTTGTGGACGAGAGTTATCATTTATAACTCTGCAGGTTTGTGAATTGCAGTGCCCCTGAGCTCCATTTTTCAACTCGCTTTTTTGGGAGCTGGCCGCAAAAGCGCAGGATTGCCTCAGGCCCTATTCTGCTTCCGGGCGGCAGGCTGAGCCTGTGGTTAATTCTTCTTCCTGATGCGAAAATAGAGTGACCTGTGCCTGTCCCAACACCTAGAGCTAGTCTCTCATTGGCTCCCCCTCTTCCCGTTCATCCTCAGGACAAATTGCAAGCTGTACGGAACGGGAGGTTACAGGTGCTGATTCTCCAAGGAGGGAGATTGCTAGTAAAGCGGCTGGAATGGCGAACCCGAGCACAAGGAGATGAGAAATGAGGTGCGTTTTAGAAACCTTTCCCGATCACACGGTGTACCACCTTCTGGGTTTCTCATGCATGTTTTCGAGGTAGGAAGATGCCCTTGAACCTGGAGATTTGGGACCCATGGGATGGGTAACAGGCAGTATTACTTTAAAGGCTCTGCGTTTGCTCCCCCAACCTCACCAAACCTCTCAGCCCCGAGAGTGTCCACCCTTATGTCTCATCCAGCTGTGGGTCTAGATATGGTCAATCCAGGTTGCATCACAGCCCCTGAACGAATTTTGTAAGAATTTCTCTCTCTTTCACTGTCTGTGTTTCACGGGTTTTTAAAAGTAATTTATTTTTATAATGGGGTTTAGCTGCTTTTCACGGCTGTGTTTCTGCCGCTTTACAGCCACTTGACTCACTTCCAGAGAGATATCAATACATAGGTTTTAAGATTCTTACTAGTCAGATATATTCTTGTGCGGTGAATAGGGGGTGTGGAGTCCAGTTCACTGAGCAAGGAGTAGGTCTTTCTATTACATATTGGGTTTATGGAACGGTATCTGAGCTCATTTGAAACCCTTGTTTTATGCATCACCCCACCCCACCTTTCCCGTTAAGCAGCCATAGTGTGTTTTGTAAACTTGTGACTCTGTTCTGTTTTGTAATTCAGTTCAAGTGTAGCGGTTTTTACATTCCCTCTATAAGTGATAGCTTATGATAAGTGTCTTTTTCTGTGTGACTTATTTCACTTAGAATCGTCGTAGCTAAAGCCACTCATCATGCTGCTACTAGCCTTATGACATTGATTTCATGGCTGAGTGATATTCCATTGTACATAAGGACCACCACTTCTTTATCCATTTTTCTCTTTCCTGGGATATTTGAGGTGTCATGAAGTGGAGGTTCTTGTCAAAAGAGCAGCCCTAAACTTTGGGGTGCCTGTGTCTTGCTGATTTTTAGTTTTCCCAATTTATACGCCCATGAGTGGAAGTGCCCTATGCGCTCTAAGCTGTGTTTTTTCGATGTTTCAGGACACACCGTACCCTTCTCCAGAGTGGCTGTTGGCAATTTACATCCCGCCCATCAGCGTAGCAAGGCTCCCATTTCTCCATGGCCTGTCCTGCATTTCTGGTTTTGACAGTTTTTTCCTCATGGCCCTTTTGACCGATGGGAAGCGAGACTTCTTTGTAGCGCTGATTTGCCTTTCCAGGTTGCTTGGTTGGCCAAAAAGGGCGTATGCGTTTTTTCCTGAATATATTCAGGAAAAAACGCATACGCCCTTTTTGGCCAAGGGCATCATTGTCGACGTTTTGCCGCTTTTCATGTGCTTTAAAGGCGATTCGAATCGACCTCCTGAAATCTGTTTCCTGCAATTCTGCCTTGCTTTCAGATCCTCTTCGTTGCCTTCCCTCAATATATTTGTGGACGAGAGTTATCATTTATAACTCTGCAGGTTTGTGAATTGCAGTGCCCCTGAGCTCCATTTTTCAACTCGCTTTTTTGGGAGCTGGCCGCAAAAGCGCAGGATTGCCTCAGGCCCTATTCTGCTTCCGGGCGGCAGGCTGAGCCTGTGGTTAATTCTTCTTCCTGATGCGAAAATAGAGTGACCTGTGCCTGTCCCAACACCTAGAGCTAGTCTCTCATTGGCTCCCCCTCTTCCCGTTCATCCTCAGGACAAATTGCAAGCTGTACGGAACGGGAGGTTACAGGTGCTGATTCTCCAAGGAGGGAGATTGCTAGTAAAGCGGCTGGAATGGCGAACCCGAGCACAAGGAGATGAGAAATGAGGTGCGTTTTAGAAACCTTTCCCGATCACACGGTGTACCACCTTCTGGGTTTCTCATGCATGTTTTCGAGGTAGGAAGATGCCCTTGAACCTGGAGATTTGGGACCCATGGGATGGGTAACAGGCAGTATTACTTTAAAGGCTCTGCGTTTGCTCCCCCAACCTCACCAAACCTCTCAGCCCCGAGAGTGTCCACCCTTATGTCTCATCCAGCTGTGGGTCTAGATATGGTCAATCCAGGTTGCATCACAGCCCCTGAACGAATTTTGTAAGAATTTCTCTCTCTTTCACTGTCTGTGTTTCACGGGTTTTTAAAAGTAATTTATTTTTATAATGGGGTTTAGCTGCTTTTCACGGCTGTGTTTCTGCCGCTTTACACCCACTTGACTCACTTCCAGAGAGATATCAATACATAGGTTTTAAGATTCTTACTAGTCAGATATATTCTTGTGCGGTGAATAGGGGGTGTGGAGTCCAGTTCACTGAGCAAGGAGTAGGTCTTTCTATTACATATTGGGTTTATGGAACGGTATCTGAGCTCATTTGAAACCCTTGTTTTATGCATCACCCCACCCCACCTTTCCCGTTAAGCAGCCATAGTGTGTTTTGTAAACTTGTGACTCTGTTCTGTTTTGTAATTCAGTTCAAGTGTAGCGGTTTTTACATTCCCTCTATAAGTGATAGCTTATGATAAGTGTCTTTTTCTGTGTGACTTATTTCACTTAGAATCGTCGTAGCTAAAGCCACTCATCATGCTGCTACTAGCCTTATGACATTGATTTCATGGCTGAGTGATATTCCATTGTACATAAGGACCACCACTTCTTTATCCATTTTTCTCTTTCCTGGGATATTTGAGGTGTCATGAAGTGGAGGTTCTTGTCAAAAGAGCAGCCCTAAACTTTGGGGTGCCTGTGTCTTGCTGATTTTTAGTTTTCCCAATTTATACGCCCATGAGTGGAAGTGCCCTATGCGCTCTAAGCTGTGTTTTTTCGATGTTTCAGGACACACCGTACCCTTCTCCAGAGTGGCTGTTGGCAATTTACATCCCGCCCATCAGCGTAGCAAGGCTCCCATTTCTCCATGGCCTGTCCTGCATTTCTGGTTTTGACAGTTTTTTCCGCATGGCCCTTTTGACCGATGGGAAGCGAGACTTCTTTGTAGCGCTGATTTGCCTTTCCAGGTTGCTTGGTTGGCCAAAAAGGGCGTATGCGTTTTTTCCTGAATATATTCAGGAAAAAACGCATACGCCCTTTTTGGCCAAGGGCATCATTGTCGACGTTTTGCCGCTTTTCATGTGCTTTAAAGGCGATTCGAATCGACCTCCTGAAATCTGTTTCCTGCAATTCTGCCTTGCTTTCAGATCCTCTTCGTTGCCTTCCCTCAATATATTTGTGGACGAGAGTTATCATTTATAACTCTGCAGGTTTGTGAATTGCAGTGCCCCTGAGCTCCATTTTTCAACTCGCTTTTTTGGGAGCTGGCCGCAAAAGCGCAGGATTGCCTCAGGCCCTATTCTGCTTCCGGGCGGCAGGCTGAGCCTGTGGTTAATTCTTCTTCCTGATGCGAAAATAGAGTGACCTGTGCCTGTCCCAACACCTAGAGCTAGTCTCTCATTGGCTCCCCCTCTTCCCGTTCATCCTCAGGACAAATTGCAAGCTGTACGGAACGGGAGGTTACAGGTGCTGATTCTCCAAGGAGGGAGATTGCTAGTAAAGCGGCTGGAATGGCGAACCCGAGCACAAGGAGATGAGAAATGAGGTGCGTTTTAGAAACCTTTCCCGATCACACGGTGTACCACCTTCTGGGTTTCTCATGCATGTTTTCGAGGTAGGAAGATGCCCTTGAACCTGGAGATTTGGGACCCATGGGATGGGTAACAGGCAGTATTACTTTAAAGGCTCTGCGTTTGCTCCCCCAACCTCACCAAACCTCTCAGCCCCGAGAGTGTCCACCCTTATGTCTCATCCAGCTGTGGGTCTAGATATGGTCAATCCAGGTTGCATCACAGCCCCTGAACGAATTTTGTAAGAATTTCTCTCTCTTTCACTGTCTGTGTTTCACGGGTTTTTAAAAGTAATTTATTTTTATAATGGGGTTTAGCTGCTTTTCACGGCTGTGTTTCTGCCGCTTTACAGCCACTTGACTCACTTCCAGAGAGATATCAATACATAGGTTTTAAGATTCTTACTAGTCAGATATATTCTTGTGCGGTGAATAGGGGGTGTGGAGTCCAGTTCACTGAGCAAGGAGTAGGTCTTTCTATTACATATTGGGTTTATGGAACGGTATCTGAGCTCATTTGAAACCCTTGTTTTATGCATCACCCCACCCCACCTTTCCCGTTAAGCAGCCATAGTGTGTTTTGTAAACTTGTGACTCTGTTCTGTTTTGTAATTCAGTTCAAGTGTAGCGGTTTTTACATTCCCTCTATAAGTGATAGCTTATGATAAGTGTCTTTTTCTGTGTGACTTATTTCACTTAGAATCGTCGTAGCTAAAGCCACTCATCATGCTGCTACTAGCCTTATGACATTGATTTCATGGCTGAGTGATATTCCATTGTACATAAGGACCACCACTTCTTTATCCATTTTTCTCTTTCCTGGGATATTTGAGGTGTCATGAAGTGGAGGTTCTTGTCAACAGAGCAGCCCTAAACTTTGGGGTGCCTGTGTCTTGCTGATTTTTAGTTTTCCCAATTTATACGCCCATGAGTGGAAGTGCCCTATGCGCTCTAAGCTGTGTTTTTTCGATGTTTCAGGACACACCGTACCCTTCTCCAGAGTGGCTGTTGGCAATTTACATCCCGCCCATCAGCGTAGCAAGGCTCCCATTTCTCCATGGCCTGTCCTGCATTTCTGGTTTTGACAGTTTTTTCCGCATGGCCCTTTTGACCGATGGGAAGCGAGACTTCTTTGTAGCGCTGATTTGCCTTTCCAGGTTGCTTGGTTGGCCAAAAAGGGCGTATGCGTTTTTTCCTGAATATATTCAGGAAAAAACGCATACGCCCTTTTTGGCCAAGGGCATCATTGTCGACGTTTTGCCGCTTTTCATGTGCTTTAAAGGCGATTCGAATCGACCTCCTGAAATCTGTTTCCTGCAATTCTGCCTTGCTTTCAGATCCTCTTCATTGCCTTCCCTCAATATATTTGTGGACGAGAGTTATCATTTATAACTCTGCAGGTTTGTGAATTGCAGTGCCCCTGAGCTCCATTTTTCAACTCGCTTTTTTGGGAGCTGGCCGCAAAAGCGCAGGATTGCCTCAGGCCCTATTCTGCTTCCGGGCGGCAGGCTGAGCCTGTGGTTAATTCTTCTTCCTGATGCGAAAATAGAGTGACCTGTGCCTGTCCCAACACCTAGAGCTAGTCTCTCATTGGCTCCCCCTCTTCCCGTTCATCCTCAGGACAAATTGCAAGCTGTACGGAACGGGAGGTTACAGGTGCTGATTCTCCAAGGAGGGAGATTGCTAGTAAAGCGGCTGGAATGGCGAACCCGAGCACAAGGAGATGAGAAATGAGGTGCGTTTTAGAAACCTTTCCCGATCACACGGTGTACCACCTTCTGGGTTTCTCATGCATGTTTTCGAGGTAGGAAGATGCCCTTGAACCTGGAGATTTGGGACCCATGGGATGGGTAACAGGCAGTATTACTTTAAAGGCTCTGCGTTTGCTCCCCCAACCTCACCAAACCTCTCAGCCCCGAGAGTGTCCACCCTTATGTCTCATCCAGCTGTGGGTCTAGATATGGTCAATCCAGGTTGCATCACAGCCCCTGAACGAATTTTGTAAGAATTTCTCTCTCTTTCACTGTCTGTGTTTCACGGGTTTTTAAAAGTAATTTATTTTTATAATGGGGTTTAGCTGCTTTTCACGGCTGTGTTTCTGCCGCTTTACAGCCACTTGACTCACTTCCAGAGAGATATCAATACATAGGTTTTAAGATTCTTACTAGTCAGATATATTCTTGTGCGGTGAATAGGGGGTGTGGAGTCCAGTTCACTGAGCAAGGAGTAGGTCTTTCTATTACATATTGGGTTTATGGAACGGTATCTGAGCTCATTTGAAACCCTTGTTTTATGCATCACCCCACCCCACCTTTCCCGTTAAGCAGCCATAGTGTGTTTTGTAAACTTGTGACTCTGTTCTGTTTTGTAATTCAGTTCAAGTGTAGCGGTTTTTACATTCCCTCTATAAGTGATAGCTTATGATAAGTGTCTTTTTCTGTGTGACTTATTTCACTTAGAATCGTCGTAGCTAAAGCCACTCATCATGCTGCTACTAGCCTTATGACATTGATTTCATGGCTGAGTGATATTCCATTGTACATAAGGACCACCACTTCTTTATCCATTTTTCTCTTTCCTGGGATATTTGAGGTGTCATGAAGTGGAGGTTCTTGTCAACAGAGCAGCCCTAAACTTTGGGGTGCCTGTGTCTTGCTGATTTTTAGTTTTCCCAATTTATACGCCCATGAGTGGAAGTGCCCTATGCGCTCTAAGCTGTGTTTTTTCGATGTTTCAGGACACACCGTACCCTTCTCCAGAGTGGCTGTTGGCAATTTACATCCCGCCCATCAGCGTAGCAAGGCTCCCATTTCTCCATGGCCTGTCCTGCATTTCTGGTTTTGACAGTTTTTTCCGCATGGCCCTTTTGACCGATGGGAAGCGAGACTTCTTTGTAGCGCTGATTTGCCTTTCCAGGTTGCTTGGTTGGCCAAAAAGGGCGTATGCGTTTTTTCCTGAATATATTCAGGAAAAAACGCATACGCCCTTTTTGGCCAAGGGCATCATTGTCGACGTTTTGCCGCTTTTCATGTGCTTTAAAGGCGATTCGAATCGACCTCCTGAAATCTGTTTCCTGCAATTCTGCCTTGCTTTCAGATCCTCTTCGTTGCCTTCCCTCAATATATTTGTGGACGAGAGTTATCATTTATAACTCTGCAGGTTTGTGAATTGCAGTGCCCCTGAGCTCCATTTTTCAACTCGCTTTTTTGGGAGCTGGCCGCAAAAGCGCAGGATTGCCTCAGGCCCTATTCTGCTTCCGGGCGGCAGGCTGAGCCTGTGGTTAATTCTTCTTCCTGATGCGAAAATAGAGTGACCTGTGCCTGTCCCAACACCTAGAGCTAGTCTCTCATTGGCTCCCCCTCTTCCCGTTCATCCTCAGGACAAATTGCAAGCTGTACGGAACGGGAGGTTACAGGTGCTGATTCTCCAAGGAGGGAGATTGCTAGTAAAGCGGCTGGAATGGCGAACCCGAGCACAAGGAGATGAGAAATGAGGTGCGTTTTAGAAACCTTTCCCGATCACACGGTGTACCACCTTCTGGGTTTCTCATGCATGTTTTCGAGGTAGGAAGATGCCCTTGAACCTGGAGATTTGGGACCCATGGGATGGGTAACAGGCAGTATTACTTTAAAGGCTCTGCGTTTGCTCCCCCAACCTCACCAAACCTCTCAGCCCCGAGAGTGTCCACCCTTATGTCTCATCCAGCTGTGGGTCTAGATATGGTCAATCGAGGTTGCATCACAGCCCCTGAACGAATTTTGTAAGAATTTCTCTCTCTTTCACTGTCTGTGTTTCACGGGTTTTTAAAAGTAATTTATTTTTATAATGGGGTTTAGCTGCTTTTCACGGCTGTGTTTCTGCCGCTTTACACCCACTTGACTCACTTCCAGAGAGATATCAATACATAGGTTTTAAGATTCTTACTAGTCAGATATATTCTTGTGCGGTGAATAGGGGGTGTGGAGTCCAGTTCACTGAGCAAGGAGTAGGTCTTTCTATTACATATTGGGTTTATGGAACGGTATCTGAGCTCATTTGAAACCCTTGTTTTATGCATCACCCCACCCCACCTTTCCCGTTAAGCAGCCATAGTGTGTTTTGTAAACTTGTGACTCTGTTCTGTTTTGTAATTCAGTTCAAGTGTAGCGGTTTTTACATTCCCTCTATAAGTGATAGCTTATGATAAGTGTCTTTTTCTGTGTGACTTATTTCACTTAGAATCGTCGTAGCTAAAGCCACTCATCATGCTGCTACTAGCCTTATGACATTGATTTCATGGCTGAGTGATATTCCATTGTACATAAGGACCACCACTTCTTTATCCATTTTTCTCTTTCCTGGGATATTTGAGGTGTCATGAAGTGGAGGTTCTTGTCAACAGAGCAGCCCTAAACTTTGGGGTGCCTGTGTCTTGCTGATTTTTAGTTTTCCCAATTTATACGCCCATGAGTGGAAGTGCCCTATGCGCTCTAAGCTGTGTTTTTTCGATGTTTCAGGACACACCGTACACTTCTCCAGAGTGGCTGTTGGCAATTTACATCCCGCCCATCAGCGTAGCAAGGCTCCCATTTCTCCATGGCCTGTCCTGCATTTCTGGTTTTGACACTTTTTTCCGCATGGCCCTTTTGACCGATGGGAAGCGAGACTTCTTTGTAGCGCTGATTTGCCTTTCCAGGTTGCTTGGTTGGCCAAAAAGGGCGTATGCGTTTTTTCCTGAATATATTCAGGAAAAAACGCATACGCCCTTTTTGGCCAAGGGCATCATTGTCGACGTTTTGCCGCTTTTCATGTGCTTTAAAGGCGATTCGAATCGACCTCCTGAAATCTGTTTCCTGCAATTCTGCCTTGCTTTCAGATCCTCTTCGTTGCCTTCCCTCAATATATTTGTGGACGAGAGTTATCATTTATAACTCTGCAGGTTTGTGAATTGCAGTGCCCCTGAGCTCCATTTTTCAACTCGCTTTTTTGGGAGCTGGCCGCAAAAGCGCAGGATTGCCTCAGGCCCTATTCTGCTTCCGGGCGGCAGGCTGAGCCTGTGGTTAATTCTTCTTCCTGATGCGAAAATAGAGTGACCTGTGCCTGTCCCAACACCTAGAGCTAGTCTCTCATTGGCTCCCCCTCTTCCCGTTCATCCTCAGGACAAATTGCAAGCTGTACGGAACGGGAGGTTACAGGTGCTGATTCTCCAAGGAGGGAGATTGCTAGTAAAGCGGCTGGAATGGCGAACCCGAGCACAAGGAGATGAGAAATGAGGTGCGTTTTAGAAACCTTTCCCGATCACACGGTGTACCACCTTCTGGGTTTCTCATGCATGTTTTCGAGGTAGGAAGATGCCCTTGAACCTGGAGATTTGGGACCCATGGGATGGGTAACAGGCAGTATTACTTTAAAGGCTCTGCGTTTGCTCCCCCAACCTCACCAAACCTCTCAGCCCCGAGAGTGTCCACCCTTATGTCTCATCCAGCTGTGGGTCTAGATATGGTCAATCCAGGTTGCATCACAGCCCCTGAACGAATTTTGTAAGAATTTCTCTCTCTTTCACTGTCTGTGTTTCACGGGTTTTTAAAAGTAATTTATTTTTATAATGGGGTTTAGCTGCTTTTCACGGCTGTGTTTCTGCCGCTTTACACCCACTTGACTCACTTCCAGAGAGATATCAATACATAGGTTTTAAGATTCTTACTAGTCAGATATATTCTTGTGCGGTGAATAGGGGGTGTGGAGTCCAGTTCACTGAGCAAGGAGTAGGTCTTTCTATTACATATTGGGTTTATGGAACGGTATCTGAGCTCATTTGAAACCCTTGTTTTATGCATCACCCCACCCCACCTTTCCCGTTAAGCAGCCATAGTGTGTTTTGTAAACTTGTGACTCTGTTCTGTTTTGTAATTCAGTTCAAGTGTAGCGGTTTTTACATTCCCTCTATAAGTGATAGCTTATGATAAGTGTCTTTTTCTGTGTGACTTATTTCACTTAGAATCGTCGTAGCTAAAGCCACTCATCATGCTGCTACTAGCCTTATGACATTGATTTCATGGCTGAGTGATATTCCATTGTACATAAGGACCACCACTTCTTTATCCATTTTTCTCTTTCCTGGGATATTTGAGGTGTCATGAAGTGGAGGTTCTTGTCAACAGAGCAGCCCTAAACTTTGGGGTGCCTGTGTCTTGCTGATTTTTAGTTTTCCCAATTTATACGCCCATGAGTGGAAGTGCCCTATGCGCTCTAAGCTGTGTTTTTTCGATGTTTCAGGACACACCGTACCCTTCTCCAGAGTGGCTGTTGGCAATTTACATCCCGCCCATCAGCGTAGCAAGGCTCCCATTTCTCCATGGCCTGTCCTGCATTTCTGGTTTTGACAGTTTTTTCCGCATGGCCCTTTTGACCGATGGGAAGCGAGACTTCTTTGTAGCGCTGATTTGCCTTTCCAGGTTGCTTGGTTGGCCAAAAAGGGCGTATGCGTTTTTTCCTGAATATATTCAGGAAAAAACGCATACGCCCTTTTTGGCCAAGGGCATCATTGTCGACGTTTTGCCGCTTTTCATGTGCTTTAAAGGCGATTCGAATCGACCTCCTGAAATCTGTTTCCTGCAATTCTGCCTTGCTTTCAGATCCTCTTCATTGCCTTCCCTCAATATATTTGTGGACGAGAGTTATCATTTATAACTCTGCAGGTTTGTGAATTGCAGTGCCCCTGAGCTCCATTTTTCAACTCGCTTTTTTGGGAGCTGGCCGCAAAAGCGCAGGATTGCCTCAGGCCCTATTCTGCTTCCGGGCGGCAGGCTGAGCCTGTGGTTAATTCTTCTTCCTGATGCGAAAATAGAGTGACCTGTGCCTGTCCCAACACCTAGAGCTAGTCTCTCATTGGCTCCCCCTCTTCCCGTTCATCCTCAGGACAAATTGCAAGCTGTACGGAACGGGAGGTTACAGGTGCTGATTCTCCAAGGAGGGAGATTGCTAGTAAAGCGGCTGGAATGGCGAACCCGAGCACAAGGAGATGAGAAATGAGGTGCGTTTTAGAAACCTTTCCCGATCACACGGTGTACCACCTTCTGGGTTTCTCATGCATGTTTTCGAGGTAGGAAGATGCCCTTGAACCTGGAGATTTGGGACCCATGGGATGGGTAACAGGCAGTATTACTTTAAAGGCTCTGCGTTTGCTCCCCCAACCTCACCAAACCTCTCAGCCCCGAGAGTGTCCACCCTTATGTCTCATCCAGCTGTGGGTCTAGATATGGTCAATCCAGGTTGCATCACAGCCCCTGAACGAATTTTGTAAGAATTTCTCTCTCTTTCACTGTCTGTGTTTCACGGGTTTTTAAAAGTAATTTATTTTTATAATGGGGTTTAGCTGCTTTTCACGGCTGTGTTTCTGCCGCTTTACAGCCACTTGACTCACTTCCAGAGAGATATCAATACATAGGTTTTAAGATTCTTACTAGTCAGATATATTCTTGTGCGGTGAATAGGGGGTGTGGAGTCCAGTTCACTGAGCAAGGAGTAGGTCTTTCTATTACATATTGGGTTTATGGAACGGTATCTGAGCTCATTTGAAACCCTTGTTTTATGCATCACCCCACCCCACCTTTCCCGTTAAGCAGCCATAGTGTGTTTTGTAAACTTGTGACTCTGTTCTGTTTTGTAATTCAGTTCAAGTGTAGCGGTTTTTACATTCCCTCTATAAGTGATAGCTTATGATAAGTGTCTTTTTCTGTGTGACTTATTTCACTTAGAATCGTCGTAGCTAAAGCCACTCATCATGCTGCTACTAGCCTTATGACATTGATTTCATGGCTGAGTGATATTCCATTGTACATAAGGACCACCACTTCTTTATCCATTTTTCTCTTTCCTGGGATATTTGAGGTGTCATGAAGTGGAGGTTCTTGTCAACAGAGCAGCCCTAAACTTTGGGGTGCCTGTGTCTTGCTGATTTTTAGTTTTCCCAATTTATACGCCCATGAGTGGAAGTGCCCTATGCGCTCTAAGCTGTGTTTTTTCGATGTTTCAGGACACACCGTACCCTTCTCCAGAGTGGCTGTTGGCAATTTACATCCCGCCCATCAGCGTAGCAAGGCTCCCATTTCTCCATGGCCTGTCCTGCATTTCTGGTTTTGACAGTTTTTTCCGCATGGCCCTTTTGACCGATGGGAAGCGAGACTTCTTTGTAGCGCTGATTTGCCTTTCCAGGTTGCTTGGTTGGCCAAAAAGGGCGTATGCGTTTTTTCCTGAATATATTCAGGAAAAAACGCATACGCCCTTTTTGGCCAAGGGCATCATTGTCGACGTTTTGCCGCTTTTCATGTGCTTTAAAGGCGATTCGAATCGACCTCCTGAAATCTGTTTCCTGCAATTCTGCCTTGCTTTCAGATCCTCTTCGTTGCCTTCCCTCAATATATTTGTGGACGAGAGTTATCATTTATAACTCTGCAGGTTTGTGAATTGCAGTGCCCCTGAGCTCCATTTTTCAACTCGCTTTTTTGGGAGCTGGCCGCAAAAGCGCAGGATTGCCTCAGGCCCTATTCTGCTTCCGGGCGGCAGGCTGAGCCTGTGGTTAATTCTTCTTCCTGATGCGAAAATAGAGTGACCTGTGCCTGTCCCAACACCTAGAGCTAGTCTCTCATTGGCTCCCCCTCTTCCCGTTCATCCTCAGGACAAATTGCAAGCTGTACGGAACGGGAGGTTACAGGTGCTGATTCTCCAAGGAGGGAGATTGCTAGTAAAGCGGCTGGAATGGCGAACCCGAGCACAAGGAGATGAGAAATGAGGTGCGTTTTAGAAACCTTTCCCGATCACACGGTGTACCACCTTCTGGGTTTCTCATGCATGTTTTCGAGGTAGGAAGATGCCCTTGAACCTGGAGATTTGGGACCCATGGGATGGGTAACAGGCAGTATTACTTTAAAGGCTCTGCGTTTGCTCCCCCAACCTCACCAAACCTCTCAGCCCCGAGAGTGTCCACCCTTATGTCTCATCCAGCTGTGGGTCTAGATATGGTCAATCGAGGTTGCATCACAGCCCCTGAACGAATTTTGTAAGAATTTCTCTCTCTTTCACTGTCTGTGTTTCACGGGTTTTTAAAAGTAATTTATTTTTATAATGGGGTTTAGCTGCTTTTCACGGCTGTGTTTCTGCCGCTTTACACCCACTTGACTCACTTCCAGAGAGATATCAATACATAGGTTTTAAGATTCTTACTAGTCAGATATATTCTTGTGCGGTGAATAGGGGGTGTGGAGTCCAGTTCACTGAGCAAGGAGTAGGTCTTTCTATTACATATTGGGTTTATGGAACGGTATCTGAGCTCATTTGAAACCCTTGTTTTATGCATCACCCCACCCCACCTTTCCCGTTAAGCAGCCATAGTGTGTTTTGTAAACTTGTGACTCTGTTCTGTTTTGTAATTCAGTTCAAGTGTAGCGGTTTTTACATTCCCTCTATAAGTGATAGCTTATGATAAGTGTCTTTTTCTGTGTGACTTATTTCACTTAGAATCGTCGTAGCTAAAGCCACTCATCATGCTGCTACTAGCCTTATGACATTGATTTCATGGCTGAGTGATATTCCATTGTACATAAGGACCACCACTTCTTTATCCATTTTTCTCTTTCCTGGGATATTTGAGGTGTCATGAAGTGGAGGTTCTTGTCAACAGAGCAGCCCTAAACTTTGGGGTGCCTGTGTCTTGCTGATTTTTAGTTTTCCCAATTTATACGCCCATGAGTGGAAGTGCCCTATGCGCTCTAAGCTGTGTTTTTTCGATGTTTCAGGACACACCGTACACTTCTCCAGAGTGGCTGTTGGCAATTTACATCCCGCCCATCAGCGTAGCAAGGCTCCCATTTCTCCATGGCCTGTCCTGCATTTCTGGTTTTGACACTTTTTTCCGCATGGCCCTTTTGACCGATGGGAAGCGAGACTTCTTTGTAGCGCTGATTTGCCTTTCCAGGTTGCTTGGTTGGCCAAAAAGGGCGTATGCGTTTTTTCCTGAATATATTCAGGAAAAAACGCATACGCCCTTTTTGGCCAAGGGCATCATTGTCGACGTTTTGCCGCTTTTCATGTGCTTTAAAGGCGATTCGAATCGACCTCCTGAAATCTGTTTCCTGCAATTCTGCCTTGCTTTCAGATCCTCTTCGTTGCCTTCCCTCAATATATTTGTGGACGAGAGTTATCATTTATAACTCTGCAGGTTTGTGAATTGCAGTGCCCCTGAGCTCCATTTTTCAACTCGCTTTTTTGGGAGCTGGCCGCAAAAGCGCAGGATTGCCTCAGGCCCTATTCTGCTTCCGGGCGGCAGGCTGAGCCTGTGGTTAATTCTTCTTCCTGATGCGAAAATAGAGTGACCTGTGCCTGTCCCAACACCTAGAGCTAGTCTCTCATTGGCTCCCCCTCTTCCCGTTCATCCTCAGGACAAATTGCAAGCTGTACGGAACGGGAGGTTACAGGTGCTGATTCTCCAAGGAGGGAGATTGCTAGTAAAGCGGCTGGAATGGCGAACCCGAGCACAAGGAGATGAGAAATGAGGTGCGTTTTAGAAACCTTTCCCGATCACACGGTGTACCACCTTCTGGGTTTCTCATGCATGTTTTCGAGGTAGGAAGATGCCCTTGAACCTGGAGATTTGGGACCCATGGGATGGGTAACAGGCAGTATTACTTTAAAGGCTCTGCGTTTGCTCCCCCAACCTCACCAAACCTCTCAGCCCCGAGAGTGTCCACCCTTATGTCTCATCCAGCTGTGGGTCTAGATATGGTCAATCCAGGTTGCATCACAGCCCCTGAACGAATTTTGTAAGAATTTCTCTCTCTTTCACTGTCTGTGTTTCACGGGTTTTTAAAAGTAATTTATTTTTATAATGGGGTTTAGCTGCTTTTCACGGCTGTGTTTCTGCCGCTTTACACCCACTTGACTCACTTCCAGAGAGATATCAATACATAGGTTTTAAGATTCTTACTAGTCAGATATATTCTTGTGCGGTGAATAGGGGGTGTGGAGTCCAGTTCACTGAGCAAGGAGTAGGTCTTTCTATTACATATTGGGTTTATGGAACGGTATCTGAGCTCATTTGAAACCCTTGTTTTATGCATCACCCCACCCCACCTTTCCCGTTAAGCAGCCATAGTGTGTTTTGTAAACTTGTGACTCTGTTCTGTTTTGTAATTCAGTTCAAGTGTAGCGGTTTTTACATTCCCTCTATAAGTGATAGCTTATGATAAGTGTCTTTTTCTGTGTGACTTATTTCACTTAGAATCGTCGTAGCTAAAGCCACTCATCATGCTGCTACTAGCCTTATGACATTGATTTCATGGCTGAGTGATATTCCATTGTACATAAGGACCACCACTTCTTTATCCATTTTTCTCTTTCCTGGGATATTTGAGGTGTCATGAAGTGGAGGTTCTTGTCAACAGAGCAGCCCTAAACTTTGGGGTGCCTGTGTCTTGCTGATTTTTAGTTTTCCCAATTTATACGCCCATGAGTGGAAGTGCCCTATGCGCTCTAAGCTGTGTTTTTTCGATGTTTCAGGACACACCGTACACTTCTCCAGAGTGGCTGTTGGCAATTTACATCCCGCCCATCAGCGTAGCAAGGCTCCCATTTCTCCATGGCCTGTCCTGCATTTCTGGTTTTGACACTTTTTTCCGCATGGCCCTTTTGACCGATGGGAAGCGAGACTTCTTTGTAGCGCTGATTTGCCTTTCCAGGTTGCTTGGTTGGCCAAAAAGGGCGTATGCGTTTTTTCCTGAATATATTCAGGAAAAAACGCATACGCCCTTTTTGGCCAAGGGCATCATTGTCGACGTTTTGCCGCTTTTCATGTGCTTTAAAGGCGATTCGAATCGACCTCCTGAAATCTGTTTCCTGCAATTCTGCCTTGCTTTCAGATCCTCTTCGTTGCCTTCCCTCAATATATTTGTGGACGAGAGTTATCATTTATAACTCTGCAGGTTTGTGAATTGCAGTGCCCCTGAGCTCCATTTTTCAACTCGCTTTTTTGGGAGCTGGCCGCAAAAGCGCAGGATTGCCTCAGGCCCTATTCTGCTTCCGGGCGGCAGGCTGAGCCTGTGGTTAATTCTTCTTCCTGATGCGAAAATAGAGTGACCTGTGCCTGTCCCAACACCTAGAGCTAGTCTCTCATTGGCTCCCCCTCTTCCCGTTCATCCTCAGGACAAATTGCAAGCTGTACGGAACGGGAGGTTACAGGTGCTGATTCTCCAAGGAGGGAGATTGCTAGTAAAGCGGCTGGAATGGCGAACCCGAGCACAAGGAGATGAGAAATGAGGTGCGTTTTAGAAACCTTTCCCGATCACACGGTGTACCACCTTCTGGGTTTCTCATGCATGTTTTCGAGGTAGGAAGATGCCCTTGAACCTGGAGATTTGGGACCCATGGGATGGGTAACAGGCAGTATTACTTTAAAGGCTCTGCGTTTGCTCCCCCAACCTCACCAAACCTCTCAGCCCCGAGAGTGTCCACCCTTATGTCTCATCCAGCTGTGGGTCTAGATATGGTCAATCCAGGTTGCATCACAGCCCCTGAACGAATTTTGTAAGAATTTCTCTCTCTTTCACTGTCTGTGTTTCACGGGTTTTTAAAAGTAATTTATTTTTATAATGGGGTTTAGCTGCTTTTCACGGCTGTGTTTCTGCCGCTTTACACCCACTTGACTCACTTCCAGAGAGATATCAATACATAGGTTTTAAGATTCTTACTAGTCAGATATATTCTTGTGCGGTGAATAGGGGGTGTGGAGTCCAGTTCACTGAGCAAGGAGTAGGTCTTTCTATTACATATTGGGTTTATGGAACGGTATCTGAGCTCATTTGAAACCCTTGTTTTATGCATCACCCCACCCCACCTTTCCCGTTAAGCAGCCATAGTGTGTTTTGTAAACTTGTGACTCTGTTCTGTTTTGTAATTCAGTTCAAGTGTAGCGGTTTTTACATTCCCTCTATAAGTGATAGCTTATGATAAGTGTCTTTTTCTGTGTGACTTATTTCACTTAGAATCGTCGTAGCTAAAGCCACTCATCATGCTGCTACTAGCCTTATGACATTGATTTCATGGCTGAGTGATATTCCATTGTACATAAGGACCACCACTTCTTTATCCATTTTTCTCTTTCCTGGGATATTTGAGGTGTCATGAAGTGGAGGTTCTTGTCAACAGAGCAGCCCTAAACTTTGGGGTGCCTGTGTCTTGCTGATTTTTAGTTTTCCCAATTTATACGCCCATGAGTGGAAGTGCCCTATGCGCTCTAAGCTGTGTTTTTTCGATGTTTCAGGACACACCGTACCCTTCTCCAGAGTGGCTGTTGGCAATTTACATCCCGCCCATCAGCGTAGCAAGGCTCCCATTTCTCCATGGCCTGTCCTGCATTTCTGGTTTTGACAGTTTTTTCCGCATGGCCCTTTTGACCGATGGGAAGCGAGACTTCTTTGTAGCGCTGATTTGCCTTTCCAGGTTGCTTGGTTGGCCAAAAAGGGCGTATGCGTTTTTTCCTGAATATATTCAGGAAAAAACGCATACGCCCTTTTTGGCCAAGGGCATCATTGTCGACGTTTTGCCGCTTTTCATGTGCTTTAAAGGCGATTCGAATCGACCTCCTGAAATCTGTTTCCTGCAATTCTGCCTTGCTTTCAGATCCTCTTCATTGCCTTCCCTCAATATATTTGTGGACGAGAGTTATCATTTATAACTCTGCAGGTTTGTGAATTGCAGTGCCCCTGAGCTCCATTTTTCAACTCGCTTTTTTGGGAGCTGGCCGCAAAAGCGCAGGATTGCCTCAGGCCCTATTCTGCTTCCGGGCGGCAGGCTGAGCCTGTGGTTAATTCTTCTTCCTGATGCGAAAATAGAGTGACCTGTGCCTGTCCCAACACCTAGAGCTAGTCTCTCATTGGCTCCCCCTCTTCCCGTTCATCCTCAGGACAAATTGCAAGCTGTACGGAACGGGAGGTTACAGGTGCTGATTCTCCAAGGAGGGAGATTGCTAGTAAAGCGGCTGGAATGGCGAACCCGAGCACAAGGAGATGAGAAATGAGGTGCGTTTTAGAAACCTTTCCCGATCACACGGTGTACCACCTTCTGGGTTTCTCATGCATGTTTTCGAGGTAGGAAGATGCCCTTGAACCTGGAGATTTGGGACCCATGGGATGGGTAACAGGCAGTATTACTTTAAAGGCTCTGCGTTTGCTCCCCCAACCTCACCAAACCTCTCAGCCCCGAGAGTGTCCACCCTTATGTCTCATCCAGCTGTGGGTCTAGATATGGTCAATCCAGGTTGCATCACAGCCCCTGAACGAATTTTGTAAGAATTTCTCTCTCTTTCACTGTCTGTGTTTCACGGGTTTTTAAAAGTAATTTATTTTTATAATGGGGTTTAGCTGCTTTTCACGGCTGTGTTTCTGCCGCTTTACAGCCACTTGACTCACTTCCAGAGAGATATCAATACATAGGTTTTAAGATTCTTACTAGTCAGATATATTCTTGTGCGGTGAATAGGGGGTGTGGAGTCCAGTTCACTGAGCAAGGAGTAGGTCTTTCTATTACATATTGGGTTTATGGAACGGTATCTGAGCTCATTTGAAACCCTTGTTTTATGCATCACCCCACCCCACCTTTCCCGTTAAGCAGCCATAGTGTGTTTTGTAAACTTGTGACTCTGTTCTGTTTTGTAATTCAGTTCAAGTGTAGCGGTTTTTACATTCCCTCTATAAGTGATAGCTTATGATAAGTGTCTTTTTCTGTGTGACTTATTTCACTTAGAATCGTCGTAGCTAAAGCCACTCATCATGCTGCTACTAGCCTTATGACATTGATTTCATGGCTGAGTGATATTCCATTGTACATAAGGACCACCACTTCTTTATCCATTTTTCTCTTTCCTGGGATATTTGAGGTGTCATGAAGTGGAGGTTCTTGTCAACAGAGCAGCCCTAAACTTTGGGGTGCCTGTGTCTTGCTGATTTTTAGTTTTCCCAATTTATACGCCCATGAGTGGAAGTGCCCTATGCGCTCTAAGCTGTGTTTTTTCGATGTTTCAGGACACACCGTACCCTTCTCCAGAGTGGCTGTTGGCAATTTACATCCCGCCCATCAGCGTAGCAAGGCTCCCATTTCTCCATGGCCTGTCCTGCATTTCTGGTTTTGACAGTTTTTTCCGCATGGCCCTTTTGACCGATGGGAAGCGAGACTTCTTTGTAGCGCTGATTTGCCTTTCCAGGTTGCTTGGTTGGCCAAAAAGGGCGTATGCGTTTTTTCCTGAATATATTCAGGAAAAAACGCATACGCCCTTTTTGGCCAAGGGCATCATTGTCGACGTTTTGCCGCTTTTCATGTGCTTTAAAGGCGATTCGAATCGACCTCCTGAAATCTGTTTCCTGCAATTCTGCCTTGCTTTCAGATCCTCTTCGTTGCCTTCCCTCAATATATTTGTGGACGAGAGTTATCATTTATAACTCTGCAGGTTTGTGAATTGCAGTGCCCCTGAGCTCCATTTTTCAACTCGCTTTTTTGGGAGCTGGCCGCAAAAGCGCAGGATTGCCTCAGGCCCTATTCTGCTTCCGGGCGGCAGGCTGAGCCTGTGGTTAATTCTTCTTCCTGATGCGAAAATAGAGTGACCTGTGCCTGTCCCAACACCTAGAGCTAGTCTCTCATTGGCTCCCCCTCTTCCCGTTCATCCTCAGGACAAATTGCAAGCTGTACGGAACGGGAGGTTACAGGTGCTGATTCTCCAAGGAGGGAGATTGCTAGTAAAGCGGCTGGAATGGCGAACCCGAGCACAAGGAGATGAGAAATGAGGTGCGTTTTAGAAACCTTTCCCGATCACACGGTGTACCACCTTCTGGGTTTCTCATGCATGTTTTCGAGGTAGGAAGATGCCCTTGAACCTGGAGATTTGGGACCCATGGGATGGGTAACAGGCAGTATTACTTTAAAGGCTCTGCGTTTGCTCCCCCAACCTCACCAAACCTCTCAGCCCCGAGAGTGTCCACCCTTATGTCTCATCCAGCTGTGGGTCTAGATATGGTCAATCGAGGTTGCATCACAGCCCCTGAACGAATTTTGTAAGAATTTCTCTCTCTTTCACTGTCTGTGTTTCACGGGTTTTTAAAAGTAATTTATTTTTATAATGGGGTTTAGCTGCTTTTCACGGCTGTGTTTCTGCCGCTTTACACCCACTTGACTCACTTCCAGAGAGATATCAATACATAGGTTTTAAGATTCTTACTAGTCAGATATATTCTTGTGCGGTGAATAGGGGGTGTGGAGTCCAGTTCACTGAGCAAGGAGTAGGTCTTTCTATTACATATTGGGTTTATGGAACGGTATCTGAGCTCATTTGAAACCCTTGTTTTATGCATCACCCCACCCCACCTTTCCCGTTAAGCAGCCATAGTGTGTTTTGTAAACTTGTGACTCTGTTCTGTTTTGTAATTCAGTTCAAGTGTAGCGGTTTTTACATTCCCTCTATAAGTGATAGCTTATGATAAGTGTCTTTTTCTGTGTGACTTATTTCACTTAGAATCGTCGTAGCTAAAGCCACTCATCATGCTGCTACTAGCCTTATGACATTGATTTCATGGCTGAGTGATATTCCATTGTACATAAGGACCACCACTTCTTTATCCATTTTTCTCTTTCCTGGGATATTTGAGGTGTCATGAAGTGGAGGTTCTTGTCAACAGAGCAGCCCTAAACTTTGGGGTGCCTGTGTCTTGCTGATTTTTAGTTTTCCCAATTTATACGCCCATGAGTGGAAGTGCCCTATGCGCTCTAAGCTGTGTTTTTTCGATGTTTCAGGACACACCGTACACTTCTCCAGAGTGGCTGTTGGCAATTTACATCCCGCCCATCAGCGTAGCAAGGCTCCCATTTCTCCATGGCCTGTCCTGCATTTCTGGTTTTGACACTTTTTTCCGCATGGCCCTTTTGACCGATGGGAAGCGAGACTTCTTTGTAGCGCTGATTTGCCTTTCCAGGTTGCTTGGTTGGCCAAAAAGGGCGTATGCGTTTTTTCCTGAATATATTCAGGAAAAAACGCATACGCCCTTTTTGGCCAAGGGCATCATTGTCGACGTTTTGCCGCTTTTCATGTGCTTTAAAGGCGATTCGAATCGACCTCCTGAAATCTGTTTCCTGCAATTCTGCCTTGCTTTCAGATCCTCTTCGTTGCCTTCCCTCAATATATTTGTGGACGAGAGTTATCATTTATAACTCTGCAGGTTTGTGAATTGCAGTGCCCCTGAGCTCCATTTTTCAACTCGCTTTTTTGGGAGCTGGCCGCAAAAGCGCAGGATTGCCTCAGGCCCTATTCTGCTTCCGGGCGGCAGGCTGAGCCTGTGGTTAATTCTTCTTCCTGATGCGAAAATAGAGTGACCTGTGCCTGTCCCAACACCTAGAGCTAGTCTCTCATTGGCTCCCCCTCTTCCCGTTCATCCTCAGGACAAATTGCAAGCTGTACGGAACGGGAGGTTACAGGTGCTGATTCTCCAAGGAGGGAGATTGCTAGTAAAGCGGCTGGAATGGCGAACCCGAGCACAAGGAGATGAGAAATGAGGTGCGTTTTAGAAACCTTTCCCGATCACACGGTGTACCACCTTCTGGGTTTCTCATGCATGTTTTCGAGGTAGGAAGATGCCCTTGAACCTGGAGATTTGGGACCCATGGGATGGGTAACAGGCAGTATTACTTTAAAGGCTCTGCGTTTGCTCCCCCAACCTCACCAAACCTCTCAGCCCCGAGAGTGTCCACCCTTATGTCTCATCCAGCTGTGGGTCTAGATATGGTCAATCCAGGTTGCATCACAGCCCCTGAACGAATTTTGTAAGAATTTCTCTCTCTTTCACTGTCTGTGTTTCACGGGTTTTTAAAAGTAATTTATTTTTATAATGGGGTTTAGCTGCTTTTCACGGCTGTGTTTCTGCCGCTTTACACCCACTTGACTCACTTCCAGAGAGATATCAATACATAGGTTTTAAGATTCTTACTAGTCAGATATATTCTTGTGCGGTGAATAGGGGGTGTGGAGTCCAGTTCACTGAGCAAGGAGTAGGTCTTTCTATTACATATTGGGTTTATGGAACGGTATCTGAGCTCATTTGAAACCCTTGTTTTATGCATCACCCCACCCCACCTTTCCCGTTAAGCAGCCATAGTGTGTTTTGTAAACTTGTGACTCTGTTCTGTTTTGTAATTCAGTTCAAGTGTAGCGGTTTTTACATTCCCTCTATAAGTGATAGCTTATGATAAGTGTCTTTTTCTGTGTGACTTATTTCACTTAGAATCGTCGTAGCTAAAGCCACTCATCATGCTGCTACTAGCCTTATGACATTGATTTCATGGCTGAGTGATATTCCATTGTACATAAGGACCACCACTTCTTTATCCATTTTTCTCTTTCCTGGGATATTTGAGGTGTCATGAAGTGGAGGTTCTTGTCAACAGAGCAGCCCTAAACTTTGGGGTGCCTGTGTCTTGCTGATTTTTAGTTTTCCCAATTTATACGCCCATGAGTGGAAGTGCGCTATGCGCTCTAAGCTGTGTTTTTTCGATGTTTCAGGACACACCGTACCCTTCTCCAGAGTGGCTGTTGGCAATTTACATCCCGCCCATCAGCGTAGCAAGGCTCCCATTTCTCCATGGCCTGTCCTGCATTTCTGGTTTTGACACTTTTTTCCGCATGGCCCTTTTGACCGATGGGAAGCGAGACTTCTTTGTAGCGCTGATTTGCCTTTCCAGGTTGCTTGGTTGGCCAAAAAGGGCGTATGCGTTTTTTCCTGAATATATTCAGGAAAAAACGCATACGCCCTTTTTGGCCAAGGGCATCATTGTCGACGTTTTGCCGCTTTTCATGTGCTTTAAAGGCGATTCGAATCGACCTCCTGAAATCTGTTTCCTGCAATTCTGCCTTGCTTTCAGATCCTCTTCGTTGCCTTCCCTCAATATATTTGTGGACGAGAGTTATCATTTATAACTCTGCAGGTTTGTGAATTGCAGTGCCCCTGAGCTCCATTTTTCAACTCGCTTTTTTGGGAGCTGGCCGCAAAAGCGCAGGATTGCCTCAGGCCCTATTCTGCTTCCGGGCGGCAGGCTGAGCCTGTGGTTAATTCTTCTTCCTGATGCGAAAATAGAGTGACCTGTGCCTGTCCCAACACCTAGAGCTAGTCTCTCATTGGCTCCCCCTCTTCCCGTTCATCCTCAGGACAAATTGCAAGCTGTACGGAACGGGAGGTTACAGGTGCTGATTCTCCAAGGAGGGAGATTGCTAGTAAAGCGGCTGGAATGGCGAACCCGAGCACAAGGAGATGAGAAATGAGGTGCGTTTTAGAAACCTTTCCCGATCACACGGTGTACCACCTTCTGGGTTTCTCATGCATGTTTTCGAGGTAGGAAGATGCCCTTGAACCTGGAGATTTGGGACCCATGGGATGGGTAACAGGCAGTATTACTTTAAAGGCTCTGCGTTTGCTCCCCCAACCTCACCAAACCTCTCAGCCCCGAGAGTGTCCACCCTTATGTCTCATCCAGCTGTGGGTCTAGATATGGTCAATCCAGGTTGCATCACAGCCCCTGAACGAATTTTGTAAGAATTTCTCTCTCTTTCACTGTCTGTGTTTCACGGGTTTTTAAAAGTAATTTATTTTTATAATGGGGTTTAGCTGCTTTTCACGGCTGTGTTTCTGCCGCTTTACAGCCACTTGACTCACTTCCAGAGAGATATCAATACATAGGTTTTAAGATTCTTACTAGTCAGATATATTCTTGTGCGGTGAATAGGGGGTGTGGAGTCCAGTTCACTGAGCAAGGAGTAGGTCTTTCTATTACATATTGGGTTTATGGAACGGTATCTGAGCTCATTTGAAACCCTTGTTTTATGCATCACCCCACCCCACCTTTCCCGTTAAGCAGCCATAGTGTGTTTTGTAAACTTGTGACTCTGTTCTGTTTTGTAATTCAGTTCAAGTGTAGCGGTTTTTACATTCCCTCTATAAGTGATAGCTTATGATAAGTGTCTTTTTCTGTGTGACTTATTTCACTTAGAATCGTCGTAGCTAAAGCCACTCATCATGCTGCTACTAGCCTTATGACATTGATTTCATGGCTGAGTGATATTCCATTGTACATAAGGACCACCACTTCTTTATCCATTTTTCTCTTTCCTGGGATATTTGAGGTGTCATGAAGTGGAGGTTCTTGTCAAAAGAGCAGCCCTAAACTTTGGGGTGCCTGTGTCTTGCTGATTTTTAGTTTTCCCAATTTATACGCCCATGAGTGGAAGTGCGCTATGCGCTCTAAGCTGTGTTTTTTCGATGTTTCAGGACACACCGTACACTTCTCAAGAGTGGCTGTTGGCAATTTACATCCCGCCCATCAGCGTAGCAAGGCTCCCATTTCTCCATGGCCTGTCCTGCATTTCTGGTTTTGACACTTTTTTCCGCATGGCCCTTTTGACCGATGGGAAGCGAGACTTCTTTGTAGCGCTGATTTGCCTTTCCAGGTTGCTTGGTTGGCCAAAAAGGGCGTATGCGTTTTTTCCTGAATATATTCAGGAAAAAACGCATACGCCCTTTTTGGCCAAGGGCATCATTGTCGACGTTTTGCCGCTTTTCATGTGCTTTAAAGGCGATTGGAATCGACCTCCTGAAATCTGTTTCCTGCAATTCTGCCTTGCTTTCAGATCCTCTTCGTTGCCTTCCCTCAATATATTTGTGGACGAGAGTTATCATTTATAACTCTGCAGGTTTGTGAATTGCAGTGCCCCTGAGCTCCATTTTTCAACTCGCTTTTTTGGGAGCTGGCCGCAAAAGCGCAGGATTGCCTCAGGCCCTATTCTGCTTCCGGGCGGCAGGCTGAGCCTGTGGTTAATTCTTCTTCCTGATGGGAAAATAGAGTGACCTGTGCCTGTCCCAACACCTAGAGCTAGTCTCTCATTGGCTCCCCCTCTTCCCGTTCATCCTCAGGACAAATTGCAAGCTGTACGGAACGGGAGGTTACAGGTGCTGATTCTCCAAGGAGGGAGATTGCTAGTAAAGCGGCTGGAATGGCGAACCCGAGCACAAGGAGATGAGAAATGAGGTGCGTTTTAGAAACCTTTCCCGATCACACGGTGTACCACCTTCTGGGTTTCTCATGCATGTTTTCGAGGTAGGAAGATGCCCTTGAACCTGGAGATTTGGGACCCATGGGATGGGTAACAGGCAGTATTACTTTAAAGGCTCTGCGTTTGCTCCCCCAACCTCACCAAACCTCTCAGCCCCGAGAGTGTCCACCCTTATGTCTCATCCAGCTGTGGGTCTAGATATGGTCAATCCAGGTTGCATCACAGCCCCTGAACGAATTTTGTAAGAATTTCTCTCTCTTTCACTGTCTGTGTTTCACGGGTTTTTAAAAGTAATTTATTTTTATAATGGGGTTTAGCTGCTTTTCACGGCTGTGTTTCTGCCGCTTTACACCCACTTGACTCACTTCCAGAGAGATATCAATACATAGGTTTTAAGATTCTTACTAGTCAGATATATTCTTGTGCGGTGAATAGGGGGTGTGGAGTCCAGTTCACTGAGCAAGGAGTAGGTCTTTCTATTACATATTGGGTTTATGGAACGGTATCTGAGCTCATTTGAAACCCTTGTTTTATGCATCACCCCACCCCACCTTTCCCGTTAAGCAGCCATAGTGTGTTTTGTAAACTTGTGACTCTGTTCTGTTTTGTAATTCAGTTCAAGTGTAGCGGTTTTTACATTCCCTCTATAAGTGATAGCTTATGATAAGTGTCTTTTTCTGTGTGACTTATTTCACTTAGAATCGTCGTAGCTAAAGCCACTCATCATGCTGCTACTAGCCTTATGACATTGATTTCATGGCTGAGTGATATTCCATTGTACATAAGGACCACCACTTCTTTATCCATTTTTCTCTTTCCTGGGATATTTGAGGTGTCATGAAGTGGAGGTTCTTGTCAACAGAGCAGCCCTAAACTTTGGGGTGCCTGTGTCTTGCTGATTTTTAGTTTTCCCAATTTATACGCCCATGAGTGGAAGTGCGCTATGCGCTCTAAGCTGTGTTTTTTCGATGTTTCAGGACACACCGTACCCTTCTCCAGAGTGGCTGTTGGCAATTTACATCCCGCCCATCAGCGTAGCAAGGCTCCCATTTCTCCATGGCCTGTCCTGCATTTCTGGTTTTGACACTTTTTTCCGCATGGCCCTTTTGACCGATGGGAAGCGAGACTTCTTTGTAGCGCTGATTTGCCTTTCCAGGTTGCTTGGTTGGCCAAAAAGGGCGTATGCGTTTTTTCCTGAATATATTCAGGAAAAAACGCATACGCCCTTTTTGGCCAAGGGCATCATTGTCGACGTTTTGCCGCTTTTCATGTGCTTTAAAGGCGATTCGAATCGACCTCCTGAAATCTGTTTCCTGCAATTCTGCCTTGCTTTCAGATCCTCTTCGTTGCCTTCCCTCAATATATTTGTGGACGAGAGTTATCATTTATAACTCTGCAGGTTTGTGAATTGCAGTGCCCCTGAGCTCCATTTTTCAACTCGCTTTTTTGGGAGCTGGCCGCAAAAGCGCAGGATTGCCTCAGGCCCTATTCTGCTTCCGGGCGGCAGGCTGAGCCTGTGGTTAATTCTTCTTCCTGATGCGAAAATAGAGTGACCTGTGCCTGTCCCAACACCTAGAGCTAGTCTCTCATTGGCTCCCCCTCTTCCCGTTCATCCTCAGGACAAATTGCAAGCTGTACGGAACGGGAGGTTACAGGTGCTGATTCTCCAAGGAGGGAGATTGCTAGTAAAGCGGCTGGAATGGCGAACCCGAGCACAAGGAGATGAGAAATGAGGTGCGTTTTAGAAACCTTTCCCGATCACACGGTGTACCACCTTCTGGGTTTCTCATGCATGTTTTCGAGGTAGGAAGATGCCCTTGAACCTGGAGATTTGGGACCCATGGGATGGGTAACAGGCAGTATTACTTTAAAGGCTCTGCGTTTGCTCCCCCAACCTCACCAAACCTCTCAGCCCCGAGAGTGTCCACCCTTATGTCTCATCCAGCTGTGGGTCTAGATATGGTCAATCCAGGTTGCATCACAGCCCCTGAACGAATTTTGTAAGAATTTCTCTCTCTTTCACTGTCTGTGTTTCACGGGTTTTTAAAAGTAATTTATTTTTATAATGGGGTTTAGCTGCTTTTCACGGCTGTGTTTCTGCCGCTTTACAGCCACTTGACTCACTTCCAGAGAGATATCAATACATAGGTTTTAAGATTCTTACTAGTCAGATATATTCTTGTGCGGTGAATAGGGGGTGTGGAGTCCAGTTCACTGAGCAAGGAGTAGGTCTTTCTATTACATATTGGGTTTATGGAACGGTATCTGAGCTCATTTGAAACCCTTGTTTTATGCATCACCCCACCCCACCTTTCCCGTTAAGCAGCCATAGTGTGTTTTGTAAACTTGTGACTCTGTTCTGTTTTGTAATTCAGTTCAAGTGTAGCGGTTTTTACATTCCCTCTATAAGTGATAGCTTATGATAAGTGTCTTTTTCTGTGTGACTTATTTCACTTAGAATCGTCGTAGCTAAAGCCACTCATCATGCTGCTACTAGCCTTATGACATTGATTTCATGGCTGAGTGATATTCCATTGTACATAAGGACCACCACTTCTTTATCCATTTTTCTCTTTCCTGGGATATTTGAGGTGTCATGAAGTGGAGGTTCTTGTCAACAGAGCAGCCCTAAACTTTGGGGTGCCTGTGTCTTGCTGATTTTTAGTTCTCCCAATTTATACGCCCATGAGTGGAAGTGCCCTATGCGCTCTAAGCTGTGTTTTTTCGATGTTTCAGGACACACCGTACCCTTCTCCAGAGTGGCTGTTGGCAATTTACATCCCGCCCATCAGCGTAGCAAGGCTCCCATTTCTCCATGGCCTGTCCTGCATTTCTGGTTTTGACACTTTTTTCCGCATGGCCCTTTTGACCGATGGGAAGCGAGACTTCTTTGTAGCGCTGATTTGCCTTTCCAGGTTGCTTGGTTGGCCAAAAAGGGCGTATGCGTTTTTTCCTGAATATATTCAGGAAAAAACGCATACGCCCTTTTTGGCCAAGGGCATCATTGTCGACGTTTTGCCGCTTTTCATGTGCTTTAAAGGCGATTCGAATCGACCTCCTGAAATCTGTTTCCTGCAATTCTGCCTTGCTTTCAGATCCTCTTCGTTGCCTTCCCTCAATATATTTGTGGACGAGAGTTATCATTTATAACTCTGCAGGTTTGTGAATTGCAGTGCCCCTGAGCTCCATTTTTCAACTCGCTTTTTTGGGAGCTGGCCGCAAAAGCGCAGGATTGCCTCAGGCCCTATTCTGCTTCCGGGCGGCAGGCTGAGCCTGTGGTTAATTCTTCTTCCTGATGCGAAAATAGAGTGACCTGTGCCTGTCCCAACACCTAGAGCTAGTCTCTCATTGGCTCCCCCTCTTCCCGTTCATCCTCAGGACAAATTGCAAGCTGTACGGAACGGGAGGTTACAGGTGCTGATTCTCCAAGGAGGGAGATTGCTAGTAAAGCGGCTGGAATGGCGAACCCGAGCACAAGGAGATGAGAAATGAGGTGCGTTTTAGAAACCTTTCCCGATCACACGGTGTACCACCTTCTGGGTTTCTCATGCATGTTTTCGAGGTAGGAAGATGCCCTTGAACCTGGAGATTTGGGACCCATGGGATGGGTAACAGGCAGTATTACTTTAAAGGCTCTGCGTTTGCTCCCCCAACCTCACCAAACCTCTCAGCCCCGAGAGTGTCCACCCTTATGTCTCATCCAGCTGTGGGTCTAGATATGGTCAATCCAGGTTGCATCACAGCCCCTGAACGAATTTTGTAAGAATTTCTCTCTCTTTCACTGTCTGTGTTTCACGGGTTTTTAAAAGTAATTTATTTTTATAATGGGGTTTAGCTGCTTTTCACGGCTGTGTTTCTGCCGCTTTACAGCCACTTGACTCACTTCCAGAGAGATATCAATACATAGGTTTTAAGATTCTTACTAGTCAGATATATTCTTGTGCGGTGAATAGGGGGTGTGGAGTCCAGTTCACTGAGCAAGGAGTAGGTCTTTCTATTACATATTGGGTTTATGGAACGGTATCTGAGCTCATTTGAAACCCTTGTTTTATGCATCACCCCACCCCACCTTTCCCGTTAAGCAGCCATAGTGTGTTTTGTAAACTTGTGACTCTGTTCTGTTTTGTAATTCAGTTCAAGTGTAGCGGTTTTTACATTCCCTCTATAAGTGATAGCTTATGATAAGTGTCTTTTTCTGTGTGACTTATTTCACTTAGAATCGTCGTAGCTAAAGCCACTCATCATGCTGCTACTAGCCTTATGACATTGATTTCATGGCTGAGTGATATTCCATTGTACATAAGGACCACCACTTCTTTATCCATTTTTCTCTTTCCTGGGATATTTGAGGTGTCATGAAGTGGAGGTTCTTGTCAACAGAGCAGCCCTAAACTTTGGGGTGCCTGTGTCTTGCTGATTTTTAGTTCTCCCAATTTATACGCCCATGAGTGGAAGTGCCCTATGCGCTCTAAGCTGTGTTTTTTCGATGTTTCAGGACACACCGTACCCTTCTCCAGAGTGGCTGTTGGCAATTTACATCCCGCCCATCAGCGTAGCAAGGCTCCCATTTCTCCATGGCCTGTCCTGCATTTCTGGTTTTGACACTTTTTTCCGCATGGCCCTTTTGACCGATGGGAAGCGAGACTTCTTTGTAGCGCTGATTTGCCTTTCCAGGTTGCTTGGTTGGCCAAAAAGGGCGTATGCGTTTTTTCCTGAATATATTCAGGAAAAAACGCATACGCCCTTTTTGGCCAAGGGCATCATTGTCGACGTTTTGCCGCTTTTCATGTGCTTTAAAGGCGATTCGAATCGACCTCCTGAAATCTGTTTCCTGCAATTCTGCCTTGCTTTCAGATCCTCTTCGTTGCCTTCCCTCAATATATTTGTGGACGAGAGTTATCATTTATAACTCTGCAGGTTTGTGAATTGCAGTGCCCCTGAGCTCCATTTTTCAACTCGCTTTTTTGGGAGCTGGCCGCAAAAGCGCAGGATTGCCTCAGGCCCTATTCTGCTTCCGGGCGGCAGGCTGAGCCTGTGGTTAATTCTTCTTCCTGATGCGAAAATAGAGTGACCTGTGCCTGTCCCAACACCTAGAGCTAGTCTCTCATTGGCTCCCCCTCTTCCCGTTCATCCTCAGGACAAATTGCAAGCTGTACGGAACGGGAGGTTACAGGTGCTGATTCTCCAAGGAGGGAGATTGCTAGTAAAGCGGCTGGAATGGCGAACCCGAGCACAAGGAGATGAGAAATGAGGTGCGTTTTAGAAACCTTTCCCGATCACACGGTGTACCACCTTCTGGGTTTCTCATGCATGTTTTCGAGGTAGGAAGATGCCCTTGAACCTGGAGATTTGGGACCCATGGGATGGGTAACAGGCAGTATTACTTTAAAGGCTCTGCGTTTGCTCCCCCAACCTCACCAAACCTCTCAGCCCCGAGAGTGTCCACCCTTATGTCTCATCCAGCTGTGGGTCTAGATATGGTCAATCCAGGTTGCATCACAGCCCCTGAACGAATTTTGTAAGAATTTCTCTCTCTTTCACTGTCTGTGTTTCACGGGTTTTTAAAAGTAATTTATTTTTATAATGGGGTTTAGCTGCTTTTCACGGCTGTGTTTCTGCCGCTTTACACCCACTTGACTCACTTCCAGAGAGATATCAATACATAGGTTTTAAGATTCTTACTAGTCAGATATATTCTTGTGCGGTGAATAGGGGGTGTGGAGTCCAGTTCACTGAGCAAGGAGTAGGTCTTTCTATTACATATTGGGTTTATGGAACGGTATCTGAGCTCATTTGAAACCCTTGTTTTATGCATCACCCCACCCCACCTTTCCCGTTAAGCAGCCATAGTGTGTTTTGTAAACTTGTGACTCTGTTCTGTTTTGTAATTCAGTTCAAGTGTAGCGGTTTTTACATTCCCTCTATAAGTGATAGCTTATGATAAGTGTCTTTTTCTGTGTGACTTATTTCACTTAGAATCGTCGTAGCTAAAGCCACTCATCATGCTGCTACTAGCCTTATGACATTGATTTCATGGCTGAGTGATATTCCATTGTACATAAGGACCACCACTTCTTTATCCATTTTTCTCTTTCCTGGGATATTTGAGGTGTCATGAAGTGGAGGTTCTTGTCAACAGAGCAGCCCTAAACTTTGGGGTGCCTGTGTCTTGCTGATTTTTAGTTTTCCCAATTTATACGCCCATGAGTGGAAGTGCCCTATGCGCTCTAAGCTGTGTTTTTTCGATGTTTCAGGACACACCGTACACTTCTCCAGAGTGGCTGTTGGCAATTTACATCCCGCCCATCAGCGTAGCAAGGCTCCCATTTCTCCATGGCCTGTCCTGCATTTCTGGTTTTGACAGTTTTTTCCGCATGGCCCTTTTGACCGATGGGAAGCGAGACTTCTTTGTAGCGCTGATTTGCCTTTCCAGGTTGCTTGGTTGGCCAAAAAGGGCGTATGCGTTTTTTCCTGAATATATTCAGGAAAAAACGCATACGCCCTTTTTGGCCAAGGGCATCATTGTCGACGTTTTGCCGCTTTTCATGTGCTTTAAAGGCGATTCGAATCGACCTCCTGAAATCTGTTTCCTGCAATTCTGCCTTGCTTTCAGATCCTCTTCGTTGCCTTCCCTCAATATATTTGTGGACGAGAGTTATCATTTATAACTCTGCAGGTTTGTGAATTGCAGTGCCCCTGAGCTCCATTTTTCAACTCGCTTTTTTGGGAGCTGGCCGCAAAAGCGCAGGATTGCCTCAGGCCCTATTCTGCTTCCGGGCGGCAGGCTGAGCCTGTGGTTAATTCTTCTTCCTGATGCGAAAATAGAGTGACCTGTGCCTGTCCCAACACCTAGAGCTAGTCTCTCATTGGCTCCCCCTCTTCCCGTTCATCCTCAGGACAAATTGCAAGCTGTACGGAACGGGAGGTTACAGGTGCTGATTCTCCAAGGAGGGAGATTGCTAGTAAAGCGGCTGGAATGGCGAACCCGAGCACAAGGAGATGAGAAATGAGGTGCGTTTTAGAAACCTTTCCCGATCACACGGTGTACCACCTTCTGGGTTTCTCATGCATGTTTTCGAGGTAGGAAGATGCCCTTGAACCTGGAGATTTGGGACCCATGGGATGGGTAACAGGCAGTATTACTTTAAAGGCTCTGCGTTTGCTCCCCCAACCTCACCAAACCTCTCAGCCCCGAGAGTGTCCACCCTTATGTCTCATCCAGCTGTGGGTCTAGATATGGTCAATCCAGGTTGCATCACAGCCCCTGAACGAATTTTGTAAGAATTTCTCTCTCTTTCACTGTCTGTGTTTCACGGGTTTTTAAAAGTAATTTATTTTTATAATGGGGTTTAGCTGCTTTTCACGGCTGTGTTTCTGCCGCTTTACAGCCACTTGACTCACTTCCAGAGAGATATCAATACATAGGTTTTAAGATTCTTACTAGTCAGATATATTCTTGTGCGGTGAATAGGGGGTGTGGAGTCCAGTTCACTGAGCAAGGAGTAGGTCTTTCTATTACATATTGGGTTTATGGAACGGTATCTGAGCTCATTTGAAACCCTTGTTTTATGCATCACCCCACCCCACCTTTCCCGTTAAGCAGCCATAGTGTGTTTTGTAAACTTGTGACTCTGTTCTGTTTTGTAATTCAGTTCAAGTGTAGCGGTTTTTACATTCCCTCTATAAGTGATAGCTTATGATAAGTGTCTTTTTCTGTGTGACTTATTTCACTTAGAATCGTCGTAGCTAAAGCCACTCATCATGCTGCTACTAGCCTTATGACATTGATTTCATGGCTGAGTGATATTCCATTGTACATAAGGACCACCACTTCTTTATCCATTTTTCTCTTTCCTGGGATATTTGAGGTGTCATGAAGTGGAGGTTCTTGTCAACAGAGCAGCCCTAAACTTTGGGGTGCCTGTGTCTTGCTGATTTTTAGTTTTCCCAATTTATACGCCCATGAGTGGAAGTGCCCTATGCGCTCTAAGCTGTGTTTTTTCGATGTTTCAGGACACACCGTACACTTCTCCAGAGTGGCTGTTGGCAATTTACATCCCGCCCATCAGCGTAGCAAGGCTCCCATTTCTCCATGGCCTGTCCTGCATTTCTGGTTTTGACACTTTTTTCCGCATGGCCCTTTTGACCCATGGGAAGCGAGACTTCTTTGTAGCGCTGATTTGCCTTTCCAGGTTGCTTGGTTGGCCAAAAAGGGCGTATGCGTTTTTTCCTGAATATATTCAGGAAAAAACGCATACGCCCTTTTTGGCCAAGGGCATCATTGTCGACGTTTTGCCGCTTTTCATGTGCTTTAAAGGCGATTCGAATCGACCTCCTGAAATCTGTTTCCTGCAATTCTGCCTTGCTTTCAGATCCTCTTCGTTGCCTTCCCTCAATATATTTGTGGACGAGAGTTATCATTTATAACTCTGCAGGTTTGTGAATTGCAGTGCCCCTGAGCTCCATTTTTCAACTCGCTTTTTTGGGAGCTGGCCGCAAAAGCGCAGGATTGCCTCAGGCCCTATTCTGCTTCCGGGCGGCAGGCTGAGCCTGTGGTTAATTCTTCTTCCTGATGCGAAAATAGAGTGACCTGTGCCTGTCCCAACACCTAGAGCTAGTCTCTCATTGGCTCCCCCTCTTCCCGTTCATCCTCAGGACAAATTGCAAGCTGTACGGAACGGGAGGTTACAGGTGCTGATTCTCCAAGGAGGGAGATTGCTAGTAAAGCGGCTGGAATGGCGAACCCGAGCACAAGGAGATGAGAAATGAGGTGCGTTTTAGAAACCTTTCCCGATCACACGGTGTACCACCTTCTGGGTTTCTCATGCATGTTTTCGAGGTAGGAAGATGCCCTTGAACCTGGAGATTTGGGACCCATGGGATGGGTAACAGGCAGTATTACTTTAAAGGCTCTGCGTTTGCTCCCCCAACCTCACCAAACCTCTCAGCCCCGAGAGTGTCCACCCTTATGTCTCATCCAGCTGTGGGTCTAGATATGGTCAATCCAGGTTGCATCACAGCCCCTGAACGAATTTTGTAAGAATTTCTCTCTCTTTCACTGTCTGTGTTTCACGGGTTTTTAAAAGTAATTTATTTTTATAATGGGGTTTAGCTGCTTTTCACGGCTGTGTTTCTGCCGCTTTACAGCCACTTGACTCACTTCCAGAGAGATATCAATACATAGGTTTTAAGATTCTTACTAGTCAGATATATTCTTGTGCGGTGAATAGGGGGTGTGGAGTCCAGTTCACTGAGCAAGGAGTAGGTCTTTCTATTACATATTGGGTTTATGGAACGGTATCTGAGCTCATTTGAAACCCTTGTTTTATGCATCACCCCACCCCACCTTTCCCGTTAAGCAGCCATAGTGTGTTTTGTAAACTTGTGACTCTGTTCTGTTTTGTAATTCAGTTCAAGTGTAGCGGTTTTTACATTCCCTCTATAAGTGATAGCTTATGATAAGTGTCTTTTTCTGTGTGACTTATTTCACTTAGAATCGTCGTAGCTAAAGCCACTCATCATGCTGCTACTAGCCTTATGACATTGATTTCATGGCTGAGTGATATTCCATTGTACATAAGGACCACCACTTCTTTATCCATTTTTCTCTTTCCTGGGATATTTGAGGTGTCATGAAGTGGAGGTTCTTGTCAAAAGAGCAGCCCTAAACTTTGGGGTGCCTGTGTCTTGCTGATTTTTAGTTTTCCCAATTTATACGCCCATGAGTGGAAGTGCGCTATGCGCTCTAAGCTGTGTTTTTTCGATGTTTCAGGACACACCGTACACTTCTCCAGAGTGGCTGTTGGCAATTTACATCCCGCCCATCAGCGTAGCAAGGCTCCCATTTCTCCATGGCCTGTCCTGCATTTCTGGTTTTGACACTTTTTTCCGCATGGCCCTTTTGACCGATGGGAAGCGAGACTTCTTTGTAGCGCTGATTTGCCTTTCCAGGTTGCTTGGTTGGCCAAAAAGGGCGTATGCGTTTTTTCCTGAATATATTCAGGAAAAAACGCATACGCCCTTTTTGGCCAAGGGCATCATTGTCGACGTTTTGCCGCTTTTCATGTGCTTTAAAGGCGATTCGAATCGACCTCCTGAAATCTGTTTCCTGCAATTCTGCCTTGCTTTCAGATCCTCTTCGTTGCCTTCCCTCAATATATTTGTGGACGAGAGTTATCATTTATAACTCTGCAGGTTTGTGAATTGCAGTGCCCCTGAGCTCCATTTTTCAACTCGCTTTTTTGGGAGCTGGCCGCAAAAGCGCAGGATTGCCTCAGGCCCTATTCTGCTTCCGGGCGGCAGGCTGAGCCTGTGGTTAATTCTTCTTCCTGATGGGAAAATAGAGTGACCTGTGCCTGTCCCAACACCTAGAGCTAGTCTCTCATTGGCTCCCCCTCTTCCCGTTCATCCTCAGGACAAATTGCAAGCTGTACGGAACGGGAGGTTACAGGTGCTGATTCTCCAAGGAGGGAGATTGCTAGTAAAGCGGCTGGAATGGCGAACCCGAGCACAAGGAGATGAGAAATGAGGTGCGTTTTAGAAACCTTTCCCGATCACATGGTGTACCACCTTCTGGGTTTCTCATGCATGTTTTCGAGGTAGGAAGATGCCCTTGAACCTGGAGATTTGGGACCCATGGGATGGGTAACAGGCAGTATTACTTTAAAGGCTCTGCGTTTGCTCCCCCAACCTCACCAAACCTCTCAGCCCCGAGAGTGTCCACCCTTATGTCTCATCCAGCTGTGGGTCTAGATATGGTCAATCCAGGTTGCATCACAGCCCCTGAACGAATTTTGTAAGAATTTCTCTCTCTTTCACTGTCTGTGTTTCACGGGTTTTTAAAAGTAATTTATTTTTATAATGGGGTTTAGCTGCTTTTCACGGCTGTGTTTCTGCCGCTTTACACCCACTTGACTCACTTCCAGAGAGATATCAATACATAGGTTTTAAGATTCTTACTAGTCAGATATATTCTTGTGCGGTGAATAGGGGGTGTGGAGTCCAGTTCACTGAGCAAGGAGTAGGTCTTTCTATTACATATTGGGTTTATGGAACGGTATCTGAGCTCATTTGAAACCCTTGTTTTATGCATCACCCCACCCCACCTTTCCCGTTAAGCAGCCATAGTGTGTTTTGTAAACTTGTGACTCTGTTCTGTTTTGTAATTCAGTTCAAGTGTAGCGGTTTTTACATTCCCTCTATAAGTGATAGCTTATGATAAGTGTCTTTTTCTGTGTGACTTATTTCACTTAGAATCGTCGTAGCTAAAGCCACTCATCATGCTGCTACTAGCCTTATGACATTGATTTCATGGCTGAGTGATATTCCATTGTACATAAGGACCACCACTTCTTTATCCATTTTTCTCTTTCCTGGGATATTTGAGGTGTCATGAAGTGGAGGTTCTTGTCAAAAGAGCAGCCCTAAACTTTGGGGTGCCTGTGTCTTGCTGATTTTTAGTTTTCCCAATTTATACGCCCATGAGTGGAAGTGCGCTATGCGCTCTAAGCTGTGTTTTTTCGATGTTTCAGGACACACCGTACCCTTCTCCAGAGTGGCTGTTGGCAATTTACATCCCGCCCATCAGCGTAGCAAGGCTCCCATTTCTCCATGGCCTGTCCTGCATTTCTGGTTTTGACACTTTTTTCCGCATGGCCCTTTTGACCGATGGGAAGCGAGACTTCTTTGTAGCGCTGATTTGCCTTTCCAGGTTGCTTGGTTGGCCAAAAAGGGCGTATGCGTTTTTTCCTGAATATATTCAGGAAAAAACGCATACGCCCTTTTTGGCCAAGGGCATCATTGTCGACGTTTTGCCGCTTTTCATGTGCTTTAAAGGCGATTCGAATCGACCTCCTGAAATCTGTTTCCTGCAATTCTGCCTTGCTTTCAGATCCTCTTCGTTGCCTTCCCTCAATATATTTGTGGACGAGAGTTATCATTTATAACTCTGCAGGTTTGTGAATTGCAGTGCCCCTGAGCTCCATTTTTCAACTCGCTTTTTTGGGAGCTGGCCGCAAAAGCGCAGGATTGCCTCAGGCCCTATTCTGCTTCCCGGCGGCAGGCTGAGCCTGTGGTTAATTCTTCTTCCTGATGGGAAAATAGAGTGACCTGTGCCTGTCCCAACACCTAGAGCTAGTCTCTCATTGGCTCCCCCTCTTCCCGTTCATCCTCAGGACAAATTGCAAGCTGTACGGAACGGGAGGTTACAGGTGCTGATTCTCCAAGGAGGGAGATTGCTAGTAAAGCGGCTGGAATGGCGAACCCGAGCACAAGGAGATGAGAAATGAGGTGCGTTTTAGAAACCTTTCCCGATCACATGGTGTACCACCTTCTGGGTTTCTCATGCATGTTTTCGAGGTAGGAAGATGCCCTTGAACCTGGAGATTTGGGACCCATGGGATGGGTAACAGGCAGTATTACTTTAAAGGCTCTGCGTTTGCTCCCCCAACCTCACCAAACCTCTCAGCCCCGAGAGTGTCCACCCTTATGTCTCATCCAGCTGTGGGTCTAGATATGGTCAATCCAGGTTGCATCACAGCCCCTGAACGAATTTTGTAAGAATTTCTCTCTCTTTCACTGTCTGTGTTTCACGGGTTTTTAAAAGTAATTTATTTTATAATGGGGTTTAGCTGCTTTTCACGGCTGTGTTTCTGCCGCTTTACAGCCACTTGACTCACTTCCAGAGAGATATCAATACATAGGTTTTAAGATTCTTACTAGTCAGATATATTCTTGTGCGGTGAATAGGGGGTGTGGAGTCCAGTTCACTGAGCAAGGAGTAGGTCTTTCTATTACATATTGGGTTTATGGAACGGTATCTGAGCTCATTTGAAACCCTTGTTTTATGCATCACCCCACCCCACCTTTCCCGTTAAGCAGCCATAGTGTGTTTTGTAAACTTGTGACTCTGTTCTGTTTTGTAATTCAGTTCAAGTGTAGCGGTTTTTACATTCCCTCTATAAGTGATAGCTTATGATAAGTGTCTTTTTCTGTGTGACTTATTTCACTTAGAATCGTCGTAGCTAAAGCCACTCATCATGCTGCTACTAGCCTTATGACATTGATTTCATGGCTGAGTGATATTCCATTGTACATAAGGACCACCACTTCTTTATCCATTTTTCTCTTTCCTGGGATATTTGAGGTGTCATGAAGTGGAGGTTCTTGTCAACAGAGCAGCCCTAAACTTTGGGGTGCCTGTGTCTTGCTGATTTTTAGTTTTCCCAATTTATACGCCCATGAGTGGAAGTGCCCTATGCGCTCTAAGCTGTGTTTTTTCGATGTTTCAGGACACACCGTACACTTCTCCAGAGTGGCTGTTGGCAATTTACATCCCGCCCATCAGCGTAGCAAGGCTCCCATTTCTCCATGGCCTGTCCTGCATTTCTGGTTTTGACAGTTTTTTCCGCATGGCCCTTTTGACCGATGGGAAGCGAGACTTCTTTGTAGCGCTGATTTGCCTTTCCAGGTTGCTTGGTTGGCCAAAAAGGGCGTATGCGTTTTTTCCTGAATATATTCAGGAAAAAACGCATACGCCCTTTTTGGCCAAGGGCATCATTGTCGACGTTTTGCCGCTTTTCATGTGCTTTAAAGGCGATTCGAATCGACCTCCTGAAATCTGTTTCCTGCAATTCTGCCTTGCTTTCAGATCCTCTTCGTTGCCTTCCCTCAATATATTTGTGGACGAGAGTTATCATTTATAACTCTGCAGGTTTGTGAATTGCAGTGCCCCTGAGCTCCATTTTTCAACTCGCTTTTTTGGGAGCTGGCCGCAAAAGCGCAGGATTGCCTCAGGCCCTATTCTGCTTCCCGGCGGCAGGCTGAGCCTGTGGTTAATTCTTCTTCCTGATGGGAAAATAGAGTGACCTGTGCCTGTCCCAACACCTAGAGCTAGTCTCTCATTGGCTCCCCCTCTTCCCGTTCATCCTCAGGACAAATTGCAAGCTGTACGGAACGGGAGGTTAAAGGTGCTGATTCTCCAAGGAGGGAGATTGCTAGTAAAGCGGCTGGAATGGCGAACCCGACCACAAGGAGATGAGAAATGAGGTGCGTTTTAGAAACCTTTCCCGATCACATGGTGTACCACCTTCTGGGTTTCTCATGCATGTTTTCGAGGTAGGAAGATGCCCTTGAACCTGGAGATTTGGGACCCATGGGATGGGTAACAGGCAGTATTACTTTAAAGGCTCTGCGTTTGCTCCCCCAACCTCACCAAACCTCTCAGCCCCGAGAGTGTCCACCCTTATGTCTCATCCAGCTGTGGGTCTAGATATGGTCAATCCAGGTTGCATCACAGCCCCTGAACGAATTTTGTAAGAATTTCTCTCTCTTTCACTGTCTGTGTTTCACGGGTTTTTAAAAGTAATTTATTTTTATAATGGGGTTTAGCTGCTTTTCACGGCTGTGTTTCTGCCGCTTTACACCCACTTGACTCACTTCCAGAGAGATATCAATACATAGGTTTTAAGATTCTTACTAGTCAGATATATTCTTGTGCGGTGAATAGGGGGTGTGGAGTCCAGTTCACTGAGCAAGGAGTAGGTCTTTCTATTACATATTGGGTTTATGGAACGGTATCTGAGCTCATTTGAAACCCTTGTTTTATGCATCACCCCACCCCACCTTTCCCGTTAAGCAGCCATAGTGTGTTTTGTAAACTTGTGACTCTGTTCTGTTTTGTAATTCAGTTCAAGTGTAGCGGTTTTTACATTCCCTCTATAAGTGATAGCTTATGATAAGTGTCTTTTTCTGTGTGACTTATTTCACTTAGAATCGTCGTAGCTAAAGCCACTCATCATGCTGCTACTAGCCTTATGACATTGATTTCATGGCTGAGTGATATTCCATTGTACATAAGGACCACCACTTCTTTATCCATTTTTCTCTTTCCTGGGATATTTGAGGTGTCATGAAGTGGAGGTTCTTGTCAAAAGAGCAGCCCTAAACTTTGGGGTGCCTGTGTCTTGCTGATTTTTAGTTTTCCCAATTTATACGCCCATGAGTGGAAGTGCGCTATGCGCTCTAAGCTGTGTTTTTTCGATGTTTCAGGACACACCGTACCCTTCTCCAGAGTGGCTGTTGGCAATTTACATCCCGCCCATCAGCGTAGCAAGGCTCCCATTTCTCCATGGCCTGTCCTGCATTTCTGGTTTTGACACTTTTTTCCGCATGGCCCTTTTGACCGATGGGAAGCGAGACTTCTTTGTAGCGCTGATTTGCCTTTCCAGGTTGCTTGGTTGGCCAAAAAGGGCGTATGCGTTTTTTCCTGAATATATTCAGGAAAAAACGCATACGCCCTTTTTGGCCAAGGGCATCATTGTCGACGTTTTGCCGCTTTTCATGTGCTTTAAAGGCGATTCGAATCGACCTCCTGAAATCTGTTTCCTGCAATTCTGCCTTGCTTTCAGATCCTCTTCGTTGCCTTCCCTCAATATATTTGTGGACGAGAGTTATCATTTATAACTCTGCAGGTTTGTGAATTGCAGTGCCCCTGAGCTCCATTTTTCAACTCGCTTTTTTGGGAGCTGGCCGCAAAAGCGCAGGATTGCCTCAGGCCCTATTCTGCTTCCCGGCGGCAGGCTGAGCCTGTGGTTAATTCTTCTTCCTGATGGGAAAATAGAGTGACCTGTGCCTGTCCCAACACCTAGAGCTAGTCTCTCATTGGCTCCCCCTCTTCCCGTTCATCCTCAGGACAAATTGCAAGCTGTACGGAACGGGAGGTTACAGGTGCTGATTCTCCAAGGAGGGAGATTGCTAGTAAAGCGGCTGGAATGGCGAACCCGAGCACAAGGAGATGAGAAATGAGGTGCGTTTTAGAAACCTTTCCCGATCACATGGTGTACCACCTTCTGGGTTTCTCATGCATGTTTTCGAGGTAGGAAGATGCCCTTGAACCTGGAGATTTGGGACCCATGGGATGGGTAACAGGCAGTATTACTTTAAAGGCTCTGCGTTTGCTCCCCCAACCTCACCAAACCTCTCAGCCCCGAGAGTGTCCACCCTTATGTCTCATCCAGCTGTGGGTCTAGATATGGTCAATCCAGGTTGCATCACAGCCCCTGAACGAATTTTGTAAGAATTTCTCTCTCTTTCACTGTCTGTGTTTCACGGGTTTTTAAAAGTAATTTATTTTATAATGGGGTTTAGCTGCTTTTCACGGCTGTGTTTCTGCCGCTTTACAGCCACTTGACTCACTTCCAGAGAGATATCAATACATAGGTTTTAAGATTCTTACTAGTCAGATATATTCTTGTGCGGTGAATAGGGGGTGTGGAGTCCAGTTCACTGAGCAAGGAGTAGGTCTTTCTATTACATATTGGGTTTATGGAACGGTATCTGAGCTCATTTGAAACCCTTGTTTTATGCATCACCCCACCCCACCTTTCCCGTTAAGCAGCCATAGTGTGTTTTGTAAACTTGTGACTCTGTTCTGTTTTGTAATTCAGTTCAAGTGTAGCGGTTTTTACATTCCCTCTATAAGTGATAGCTTATGATAAGTGTCTTTTTCTGTGTGACTTATTTCACTTAGAATCGTCGTAGCTAAAGCCACTCTTCATGCTGCTACTAGCCTTATGACATTGATTTCATGGCTGAGTGATATTCCATTGTACATAAGGACCACCACTTCTTTATCCATTTTTCTCTTTCCTGGGATATTAGAGGTGTCATGAAGTGGAGGTTCTTGTCAAAAGAGCAGCCCTAAACTTTGGGGTGCCTGTGTCTTGCTGATTTTTAGTTTTCCCAATTTATACGCCCATGAGTGGAAGTGCCCTATGCGCTCTAAGCTGTGTTTTTTCGATGTTTCAGGACACACCGTACACTTCTCCAGAGTGGCTGTTGGCAATTTACATCCCGCCCATCAGCGTAGCAAGGCTCCCATTTCTCCATGGCCTGTCCTGCATTTCTGGTTTTGACACTTTTTTCCGCATGGCCCTTTTGACCGATGGGAAGCGAGACTTCTTTGTAGCGCTGATTTGCCTTTCCAGGTTGCTTGGTTGGCCAAAAAGGGCGTATGCGTTTTTTCCTGAATATATTCAGGAAAAAACGCATACGCCCTTTTTGGCCAAGGGCATCATTGTCGACGTTTTGCCGCTTTTCATGTGCTTTAAAGGCGATTCGAATCGACCTCCTGAAATCTGTTTCCTGCAATTCTGCCTTGCTTTCAGATCCTCTTCGTTGCCTTCCCTCAATATATTTGTGGACGAGAGTTATCATTTATAACTCTGCAGGTTTGTGAATTGCAGTGCCCCTGAGCTCCATTTTTCAACTCGCTTTTTTGGGAGCTGGCCGCAAAAGCGCAGGATTGCCTCAGGCCCTATTCTGCTTCCCGGCGGCAGGCTGAGCCTGTGGTTAATTCTTCTTCCTGATGGGAAAATAGAGTGACCTGTGCCTGTCCCAACACCTAGAGCTAGTCTCTCATTGGCTCCCCCTCTTCCCGTTCATCCTCAGGACAAATTGCAAGCTGTACGGAACGGGAGGTTAAAGGTGCTGATTCTCCAAGGAGGGAGATTGCTAGTAAAGCGGCTGGAATGGCGAACCCGACCACAAGGAGATGAGAAATGAGGTGCGTTTTAGAAACCTTTCCCGATCACATGGTGTACCACCTTCTGGGTTTCTCATGCATGTTTTCGAGGTAGGAAGATGCCCTTGAACCTGGAGATTTGGGACCCATGGGATGGGTAACAGGCAGTATTACTTTAAAGGCTCTGCGTTTGCTCCCCCAACCTCACCAAACCTCTCAGCCCCGAGAGTGTCCACCCTTATGTCTCATCCAGCTGTGGGTCTAGATATGGTCAATCCAGGTTGCATCACAGCCCCTGAACGAATTTTGTAAGAATTTCTCTCTCTTTCACTGTCTGTGTTTCACGGGTTTTTAAAAGTAATTTATTTTTATAATGGGGTTTAGCTGCTTTTCACGGCTGTGTTTCTGCCGCTTTACACCCACTTGACTCACTTCCAGAGAGATATCAATACATAGGTTTTAAGATTCTTACTAGTCAGATATATTCTTGTGCGGTGAATAGGGGGTGTGGAGTCCAGTTCACTGAGCAAGGAGTAGGTCTTTCTATTACATATTGGGTTTATGGAACGGTATCTGAGCTCATTTGAAACCCTTGTTTTATGCATCACCCCACCCCACCTTTCCCGTTAAGCAGCCATAGTGTGTTTTGTAAACTTGTGACTCTGTTCTGTTTTGTAATTCAGTTCAAGTGTAGCGGTTTTTACATTCCCTCTATAAGTGATAGCTTATGATAAGTGTCTTTTTCTGTGTGACTTATTTCACTTAGAATCGTCGTAGCTAAAGCCACTCATCATGCTGCTACTAGCCTTATGACATTGATTTCATGGCTGAGTGATATTCCATTGTACATAAGGACCACCACTTCTTTATCCATTTTTCTCTTTCCTGGGTTATTAGAGGTGTTATGAAGTGGAGGTTCTTGTCAAAAGAGCAGCCCTAAACTTTGGGGTGCCTGTGTCTTGCTGATTTTTAGTTTTCCCAATTTATACGCCCATGAGTGGAAGTGCCCTATGCGCTCTAAGCTGTGTTTTTTCGATGTTTCAGGACACACCGTACACTTCTCCATAGTGGCTGTTGGCAATTTACATCCCGCCCATCAGCGTAGCAAGGCTCCCATTTCTCCATGGCCTGTCCTGCATTTCTGGTTTTGACAGTTTTTTCCGCATGGCCCTTTTGACCGATGGGAAGCGAGACTTCTTTGTAGCGCTGATTTGCCTTTCCAGGTTGCTTGGTTGGCCAAAAAGGGCGTATGCGTTTTTTCCTGAATATATTCAGGAAAAAACGCATACGCCCTTTTTGGCCAAGGGCATCATTGTCGACGTTTTGCCGCTTTTCATGTGCTTTAAAGGCGATTCGAATCGACCTCCTGAAATCTGTTTCCTGCAATTCTGCCTTGCTTTCAGATCCTCTTCGTTGCCTACCCTCAATATATTTGTGGACGAGAGTTATCATTTATAACTCTGCAGGTTTGTGAATTGCAGTGCCCCTGAGCTCCATTTTTCAACTCGCTTTTTTGGGAGCTGGCCGCAAAAGCGCAGGATTGCCTCAGGCCCTATTCTGCTTCCGGGCGGCAGGCTGAGCCTGTGGTTAATTCTTCTTCCTGATGGGAAAATAGAGTGACCTGTGCCTGTCCCAACACCTAGAGCTAGTCTCTCATTGGCTCCCCCTCTTCCCGTTCATCCTCAGGACAAATTGCAAGCTGTACGGAACGGGAGGTTACAGGTGCTGATTCTCCAAGGAGGGAGATTGCTAGTAAAGCGGCTGGAATGGCGAACCCGAGCACAAGGAGATGAGAAATGAGGTGCGTGTTAGAAACCTTTCCCGATCACACGGTGTACCACCTTCTGGGTTTCTCATGCATGTTTTCGAGGTAGGAAGATGCCCTTGAACCTGGAGATTTGGGACCCATGGGATGGGTAACAGGCAGTATTACTTTAAAGGCTCTGCGTTTGCTCCCCCAACCTCACCAAACCTCTCAGCCCCGAGAGTGTCCACCCTTATGTCTCATCCAGCTGTGGGTCTAGATATGGTCAATCCAGGTTGCATCACAGCCCCTGAACGAATTTTGTAAGAATTTCTCTCTCTTTCACTGTCTGTGTTTCACGGGTTTTTAAAAGTAATTTATTTTTATAATGGGGTTTAGCTGCTTTTCACGGCTGTGTTTCTGCCGCTTTACAGCCACTTGACTCACTTCCAGAGAGATATCAATACATAGGTTTTAAGATTCTTACTAGTCAGATATATTCTTGTGCGGTGAATAGGGGGTGTGGAGTCCAGTTCACTGAGCAAGGAGTAGGTCTTTCTATTACATATTGGGTTTATGGAACGGTATCTGAGCTCATTTGAAACCCTTGTTTTATGCATCACCCCACCCCACCTTTCCCGTTAAGCAGCCATAGTGTGTTTCGTAAACTTGTGACTCTGTTCTGTTTTGTAATTCAGTTCAAGTGTAGCGGTTTTTACATTCCCTCTATAAGTGATAGCTTATGATAAGTGTCTTTTTCTGTGTGACTTATTTCACTTAGAATCGTCATAGCTAAAGCCACTCATCATGCTGCTACTAGCCTTATGACATTGATTTCATGGCTGAGTGATATTCCATTGTACATAAGGACCACCACTTCTTTATCCGTTTTTCTCTTTCCTGGGATATTTGAGGTGTCATGAAGTGGAGGTTCTTGTCAACAGAGCAGCCCTAAACTTTGGGGTGCCTGTGTCTTGCTGATTTTTAGTTTTTCCAATTTATACGCCCATGAGTGGAAGTGCCCTATGCGGTGTAAGCTGTGTTTTTGCGATGTTTCAGGACACACCGTACACTTCTCCATAGTGGCTGTTGGCAATTTACATCCCGCCCATCAGCGTAGCAAGGCTCCCATTTCTCCATGGCCTGTCCTGCATGTCTGGTTTTGACACTTTTTCCGCATGGCCCTTTTGACCGATGGGAAGCGAGACTTCTTTGTAGCGTTGATTTGCCTTTCCAGGTTGCTTGGTTGGCCAAAAAGGGCGTATGCGTTTTTTCCTGAATATATTCAGGAAAAAACGCATACGCCCTTTTTGGCCAAGGGCATCATTGTCGACGTTTTGCCGCTTTTCATGTGCTTTAAAGGCGATTCGAATCGACCTCCTGAAATCTGTTTCCTGCAATTCTGCCTTGCTTTCAGATCCTCTTCGTTGCCTTCCCTCAATATATTTGTGGACGAGAGTTATCATTGATAACTCTGCAGGTTTGTGAATTGCAGTGCCCCTGAGCTCCATTTTTCAACTCGCTTTTTTGGGAGCTGGCCGCAAAAGCGCAGGATTGCCTCAGGCCCTATTCTGCTTCCGGGCGGCAGGCTGAGCCTGTGGTTAATTCTTCTTCCTGATGGGAAAATAGAGTGACCTGTGCCTGTCCCAACACCTAGAGCTAGTCTCTCATTGGCTCCCCCTCTTCCCGTTCATCCTCAGGACAAATTGCAAGCTGTACGGAACGGGAGGTTACAGGTGCTGATTCTCCAAGGAGGGAGATTGCTAGTAAAGCGGCTGGAATGGCGAACCCGAGCACAAGGAGATGAGAAATGAGGTGCGTTTTAGAAACCTTTCCCGATCACACGGTGTACCACCTTCTGGGTTTCTCATGCATGTTTTCGAGGTAGGAAGATGCCCTTGAACCTGGAGATTTGGGACCCATGGGATGGGTAACAGGCAGTATTACTTTAAAGGCTCTGCGTTTGCTCCCCCAACCTCACCAAACCTCTCAGCCCCGAGAGTGTCCACCCTTATGTCTCATCCAGCTGTGGGTCTAGATATGGTCAATCCAGGTTGCATCACAGCCCCTGAACGAATTTTGTAAGAATTTCTCTCTCTTTCACTGTCTGTGTTTCACGGGTTTTTAAAAGTAATTTATTTTTATAATGGGGTTTAGCTGCTTTTCACGGCTGTGTTTCTGCCGCTTTACACCCACTTGACTCACTTCCAGAGAGATATCAATACATAGGTTTTAAGATTCTTACTAGTCAGATATATTCTTGTGCGGTGAATAGGGGGTGTTGAGTCCAGTTCACTGAGCAAGGAGTAGGTCTTTCTATGACATATTGGGTTTATGGAACGGTATCGGAGCTCATTTGAAACCCTTGTTTTATGCATCACCCCACCCCACCTTTCCCGTTAAGCAGCCATAGTGTGTTTTGTAAACTTGTGACTCTGTTCTGTTTTGTAATTCAGTCCAAGTGTAGCGTTTTTTACATTCCCTCTATAAGTGATAGCTTATGATAAGTGTCTTTTTCTGTGTGACTTATTTCACTTAGAACCGTCGTAGCTAAAGCCACTCATCATGCTGCTACTAGCCTTATGACATTGATGTCATGGCTGAGTGATATTCCATTGTACATAAGGACCACCACTTCTTTATCCATTTTTCTCTTTCCTGGGATATTTGAGGTGTCATGAAGTGGAGGTTCTTGTCAACAGAGCAGCCCTAAACTTTGGGGTGCCTGTGTCTTGCTGATTTTTAGTTTTCCCAATTTATATGCCCATGAGTGGAAGTGCCCTATGCGCTCTAAGCTGTGTTTTTTCGATGTTTCAGGACACACCGTACAGTTCTCCAGAGTGGCTGTTGGCAATTTACATCCCGCCCATCAGCGCAGCAGGGCTCCCATTTCTCCATGGCCTGTCCTGCATTTCTGGTTTTGACAGTTTTTTCCACATGGCCCTTTTGACCGATGGGAAGCGAGACTTCTTTGTAGCGCTGATTTGCCTTTCCAGGTTGCTTGGTTGGCCAAAAAGGGCGTATGCGTTTTTTCCTGAATATATTCAGGAAAAAACGCATACGCCCTTTTTGGCCAAGGGCATCATTGTCGACGTTTTGCCGCTTTTCATGTGCTTTAAAGGCGATTCGAATCGACCTCCTGAAATCTGTTTCCTGCAATTCTGCCTTGCTTTCAAATCCTCTTCGTTGCCTTCCCTCAATATATTTGTGGACGAGAGTTATCATTTATAACTCTGCAGGTTTGTGAATTGCAGTGCCCCTGAGCTCCATTTTTCAACTCGCTTTTTTGGGAGCTGGCCGCAAAAGCGCAGGATTGCCTCAGGCCCTATTCTGGTTCCGGGCGGCAGGCTGAGCCTGTGGTTAATTCTTCTTCCTGATGAGAAAATAGAGTGACCTGTGCCTGTCCCAACACCTAGAGCTAGTCTCTCATTGGCTCCCCCTCTTCCCGTTCATCCTCAGGACAAATTGCAAGCTGTACGGAACGGGAGGTTAAAGGTGCTGATTCTCCAAGGAGGGAGATTGCCAGTAAAGCGGCTGGAATGGCGAACCCGAGCACAAGGAGATGAGAAATGAGGTGCGTGTTAGAAACCTTTCCCTATCACACGGTGTACCACCTTCTGGGTTTCTCATGCATGGTTTCGAGGTAGGAAGATGCCCTTGAACCTGGAGATTTGGGACCCATGGGATGGGTAACAGGCAGTATTACTTTAAAGGCTCTGCGTTTGCTCCCCCAACCTCACCAAACCTCTCAGCCCCGAGAGTGTCCACCCTTATGTCTCCTCCAGCTGTGGGTCTAGATATGGTCAATCCAGGTTGCATCACAGCCCCTGAACGAATTTTGTAAGAATTTCTCTCTCTTTCACTGTCTTTGTTTCACGGGTTTTTAAAAGTAATTTATTTTTATAATGGGGTTTAGCCGCTTTTCACGGCTGTGTTTCTGCCGCTTTACACCCACTTGACTCACTTCCAGAGAGATATCAATACATAGGTTTTAAGATTCTTACTAGTCAGATATATTCTTGTGCGGTGAATAGGGGGTGTTGAGTCCAGTTCACTGAGCAAGGAGTAGGTCTTTCTATGACATATTGGGTTTATGGAACGGTATCTGAGCTCATTTGAAACCCTTGTTTTATGCATCACCCCACCCCACCTTTCCCGTTAAGCAGCCATAGTGTGTTTTCTCAACGTGTGACTCTATTCTGTTTTGTAATTCAGTTCAAGTGTAGCGGTTTTTACATTCCCTCTATAAATGATAGCTTATGATAAGTGTCTTTTTCTGTGTGACTTATTTCACTTAGAATCGTCGTAGCTAAAGCCACTCATCATGCTGCTACTAGCCTTATGACATTGATTTCATGGCTGAGTGATATTCCATTGTACATAAGGACCACCACTTCTTTATCCATTTTTCTCTTTCCTGGGATATTTGAGGTGTCACGAAGTGGAGGTTCTTGTCAACAGAGCAGCCCTAAACTTTGGGGTGCCTGTGTCTTGCTGATTTTTAGTTTTCCCCATTTATACGCCCATGAGTGGAAGTGCCCTATGCGCTCTAAGCTGTGTTTTTTCGATGTTTCAGGACACACCATACACTTCTCCATAGTGGCTGTTGGCAATTTACATCCCGCCCATCAGCGTAGCAAGGCTCCCATTTCTCCATGGCCTGTCCTGCATTTCTGGTTTTGACACTTTTTCCGCATGGCCCTTTTGACCGATGGGAAGCGAGAATTCTTTGTAGCGCTGATTTGCCTTTCCAGGTTGCTTGGTTGGCCAAAAAGGGCGTATGCGTTTTTTCCTGAATATATTCAGGAAAAAACGCATACGCCCTTTTTGGCCAAGGGCATCATTGTCGACGTTTTGCCGCTTTTCATGTGCTTTAAAGGCGATTCGAATCGACCTCCTGAAATCTGTTTCCTGCAATTCTGCCTTGCTTTCAGATCCTCTTCGTTGCCTTCCCTCAATATATTTGTGGACGAGAGTTATCATTTATAACTCTGCAGGTTTGTGAATTGCAGTGCCCCTGAGCTCCATTTTTCAACTCGCTTTTTTGGGAGCTGGCCGCAAAAGCGCAGGATTGCCTCAGGCCCTATTCTGCTTCCGGGCGGCAGGCTGAGCCTGTGGTTAATTCTTCTTCCTGATGGGAAAATAGAGTGACCTGTGCCTGTCCCAACACCTAGAGCTAGTCTCTCATTGGCTCCCCCTCTTCCCGTTCATCCTCAGGACAAATTGCAAGCTGTACGGAACGGGAGGTTACAGGTGCTGATTCTCCAAGGAGGGAGATTGCTAGTAAAGCGGCTGGAATGGCGAACCCGAGCACAAGGAGATGAGAAATGAGGTGCGTTTTAGAAACCTTTCCCGATCACACGGTGTACCACCTTCTGGGTTTCTCATGCATGTTTTCGAGGTAGGAAGATGCCCTTGAACCTGGAGATTTGGGACCCATGGGATGGGTAACAGGCAGTATTACTTTAAAGGCTCTGCGTTTGCTCCCCCAACCTCACCAAACCTCTCAGCCCCGAGAGTGTCCACCCTTATGTCTCATCCAGCTGTGGGTCTAGATATGGTCAATCCAGGTTGCATCACAGCCCCTGAACGAATTTTGTAAGAATTTCTCTCTCTTTCACTGTCTTTGTTTCACGGGTTTTTAAAAGTAATTTATTTTTATAATGGGGTTTAGCTGCTTTTCACGGCTGTGTTTCTGCCGCTTTACAGCCACTTGACTCACTTCCAGAGAGATATCAATACATAGGTTTTAAGATTCTTACTAGTCAGATATATTCTTGTGCGGTGAATAGGGGGTGTGGAGTCCAGTTCACTGAGCAAGGAGTAGGTCTTTCTATTACATATTGGGTTTATGGAACGGTATCTGAGCTCATTTGAAACCCTTGTTTTATGCATCACCCCACCCCACCTTTCCCGTTAAGCAGCCATAGTGTGTTTCGTAAACTTGTGACTCTGTTCTGTTTTGTAATTCAGTTCAAGTGTAGCGGTTTTTACATTCCCTCTATAAGTGATAGCTTATGATAAGTGTCTTTTTCTGTGTGACTTATTTCACTTAGAATCGTCATAGCTAAAGCCACTCATCATGCTGCTACTAGCCTTATGACATTGATTTCATGGCTGAGTGATATTCCATTGTACATAAGGACCACCACTTCTTTATCCGTTTTTCTCTTTCCTGGGATATTTGAGGTGTCATGAAGTGGAGGTTCTTGTCAACAGAGCAGCCCTAAACTTTGGGGTGCCTGTGTCTTGCTGATTTTTAGTTTTTCCAATTTATACGCCCATGAGTGGAAGTGCCCTATGCGGTGTAAGCTGTGTTTTTGCGATGTTTCAGGACACACCGTACACTTCTCCATAGTGGCTGTTGGCAATTTACATCCCGCCCATCAGCGTAGCAAGGCTCCCATTTCTCCATGGCCTGTCCTGCATGTCTGGTTTTGACACTTTTTCCGCATGGCCCTTTTGACCGATGGGAAGCGAGACTTCTTTGTAGCGCTGATTTGCCTTTCCAGGTTGCTTGGTTGGCCAAAAAGGGCGTATGCGTTTTTTCCTGAATATATTCAGGAAAAAACGCATACGCCCTTTTTGGCCAAGGGCATCATTGTCGACGTTTTGCCGCTTTTCATGTGCTTTAAAGGCGATTCGAATCGACCTCCTGAAATCTGTTTCCTGCAATTCTGCCTTGCTTTCAGATCCTCTTCGTTGCCTTCCCTCAATATATTTGTGGACGAGAGTTATCATTGATAACTCTGCAGGTTTGTGAATTGCAGTGCCCCTGAGCTCCATTTTTCAACTCGCTTTTTTGGGAGCTGGCCGCAAAAGCGCAGGATTGCCTCAGGCCCTATTCTGCTTCCGGGCGGCAGGCTGAGCCTGTGGTTAATTCTTCTTCCTGATGGGAAAATAGAGTGACCTGTGCCTGTCCCAACACCTAGAGCTAGTCTCTCATTGGCTCCCCCTCTTCCCGTTCATCCTCAGGACAAATTGCAAGCTGTACGGAACGGGAGGTTACAGGTGCTGATTCTCCAAGGAGGGAGATTGCTAGTAAAGCGGCTGGAATGGCGAACCCGAGCACAAGGAGATGAGAAATGAGGTGCGTTTTAGAAACCTTTCCCGATCACACGGTGTACCACCTTCTGGGTTTCTCATGCATGTTTTCGAGGTAGGAAGATGCCCTTGAACCTGGAGATTTGGGACCCATGGGATGGGTAACAGGCAGTATTACTTTAAAGGCTCTGCGTTTGCTCCCCCAACCTCACCAAACCTCTCAGCCCCGAGAGTGTCCACCCTTATGTCTCATCCAGCTGTGGGTCTAGATATGGTCAATCCAGGTTGCATCACAGCCCCTGAACGAATTTTGTAAGAATTTCTCTCTCTTTCACTGTCTGTGTTTCACGGGTTTTTAAAAGTAATTTATTTTTATAATGGGGTTTAGCTGCTTTTCACGGCTGTGTTTCTGCCGCTTTACACCCACTTGACTCACTTCCAGAGAGATATCAATACATAGGTTTTAAGATTCTTACTAGTCAGATATATTCTTGTGCGGTGAATAGGGGGTGTTGAGTCCAGTTCACTGAGCAAGGAGTAGGTCTTTCTATGACATATTGGGTTTATGGAACGGTATCGGAGCTCATTTGAAACCCTTGTTTTATGCATCACCCCACCCCACCTTTCCCGTTAAGCAGCCATAGTGTGTTTTGTAAACTTGTGACTCTGTTCTGTTTTGTAATTCAGTCCAAGTGTAGCGTTTTTTACATTCCCTCTATAAGTGATAGCTTATGATAAGTGTCTTTTTCTGTGTGACTTATTTCACTTAGAACCGTCGTAGCTAAAGCCACTCATCATGCTGCTACTAGCCTTATGACATTGATGTCATGGCTGAGTGATATTCCATTGTACATAAGGACCACCACTTCTTTATCCATTTTTCTCTTTCCTGGGATATTTGAGGTGTCATGAAGTGGAGGTTCTTGTCAACAGAGCAGCCCTAAACTTTGGGGTGCCTGTGTCTTGCTGATTTTTAGTTTTCCCAATTTATATGCCCATGAGTGGAAGTGCCCTATGCGCTCTAAGCTGTGTTTTTTCGATGTTTCAGGACACACCGTACAGTTCTCCAGAGTGGCTGTTGGCAATTTACATCCCGCCCATCAGCGCAGCAGGGCTCCCATTTCTCCATGGCCTGTCCTGCATTTCTGGTTTTGACAGTTTTTTCCACATGGCCCTTTTGACCGATGGGAAGCGAGACTTCTTTGTAGCGCTGATTTGCCTTTCCAGGTTGCTTGGTTGGCCAAAAAGGGCGTATGCGTTTTTTCCTGAATATATTCAGGAAAAAACGCATACGCCCTTTTTGGCCAAGGGCATCATTGTCGACGTTTTGCCGCTTTTCATGTGCTTTAAAGGCGATTCGAATCGACCTCCTGAAATCTGTTTCCTGCAATTCTGCCTTGCTTTCAAATCCTCTTCGTTGCCTTCCCTCAATATATTTGTGGACGAGAGTTATCATTTATAACTCTGCAGGTTTGTGAATTGCAGTGCCCCTGAGCTCCATTTTTCAACTCGCTTTTTTGGGAGCTGGCCGCAAAAGCGCAGGATTGCCTCAGGCCCTATTCTGGTTCCGGGCGGCAGGCTGAGCCTGTGGTTAATTCTTCTTCCTGATGAGAAAATAGAGTGACCTGTGCCTGTCCCAACACCTAGAGCTAGTCTCTCATTGGCTCCCCCTCTTCCCGTTCATCCTCAGGACAAATTGCAAGCTGTACGGAACGGGAGGTTAAAGGTGCTGATTCTCCAAGGAGGGAGATTGCCAGTAAAGCGGCTGGAATGGCGAACCCGAGCACAAGGAGATGAGAAATGAGGTGCGTGTTAGAAACCTTTCCCTATCACACGGTGTACCACCTTCTGGGTTTCTCATGCATGGTTTCGAGGTAGGAAGATGCCCTTGAACCTGGAGATTTGGGACCCATGGGATGGGTAACAGGCAGTATTACTTTAAAGGCTCTGCGTTTGCTCCCCCAACCTCACCAAACCTCTCAGCCCCGAGAGTGTCCACCCTTATGTCTCCTCCAGCTGTGGGTCTAGATATGGTCAATCCAGGTTGCATCACAGCCCCTGAACGAATTTTGTAAGAATTTCTCTCTCTTTCACTGTCTTTGTTTCACGGGTTTTTAAAAGTAATTTATTTTTATAATGGGGTTTAGCCGCTTTTCACGGCTGTGTTTCTGCCGCTTTACACCCACTTGACTCACTTCCAGAGAGATATCAATACATAGGTTTTAAGATTCTTACTAGTCAGATATATTCTTGTGCGGTGAATAGGGGGTGTTGAGTCCAGTTCACTGAGCAAGGAGTAGGTCTTTCTATGACATATTGGGTTTATGGAACGGTATCTGAGCTCATTTGAAACCCTTGTTTTATGCATCACCCCACCCCACCTTTCCCGTTAAGCAGCCATAGTGTGTTTTCTCAACGTGTGACTCTATTCTGTTTTGTAATTCAGTTCAAGTGTAGCGGTTTTTACATTCCCTCTATAAATGATAGCTTATGATAAGTGTCTTTTTCTGTGTGACTTATTTCACTTAGAATCGTCGTAGCTAAAGCCACTCATCATGCTGCTACTAGCCTTATGACATTGATTTCATGGCTGAGTGATATTCCATTGTACATAAGGACCACCACTTCTTTATCCATTTTTCTCTTTCCTGGGATATTTGAGGTGTCACGAAGTGGAGGTTCTTGTCAACAGAGCAGCCCTAAACTTTGGGGTGCCTGTGTCTTGCTGATTTTTAGTTTTCCCCATTTATACGCCCATGAGTGGAAGTGCCCTATGCGCTCTAAGCTGTGTTTTTTCGATGTTTCAGGACACACCATACACTTCTCCATAGTGGCTGTTGGCAATTTACATCCCGCCCATCAGCGTAGCAAGGCTCCCATTTCTCCATGGCCTGTCCTGCATTTCTGGTTTTGACACTTTTTCCGCATGGCCCTTTTGACCGATGGGAAGCGAGAATTCTTTGTAGCGCTGATTTGCCTTTCCAGGTTGCTTGGTTGGCCAAAAAGGGCGTATGCGTTTTTTCCTGAATATATTCAGGAAAAAACGCATACGCCCTTTTTGGCCAAGGGCATCATTGTCGACGTTTTGCCGCTTTTCATGTGCTTTAAAGGCGATTCGAATCGACCTCCTGAAATCTGTTTCCTGCAATTCTGCCTTGCTTTCAGATCCTCTTCGTTGCCTTCCCTCAATATATTTGTGGACGAGAGTTATCATTTATAACTCTGCAGGTTTGTGAATTGCAGTGCCCCTGAGCTCCATTTTTCAACTCGCTTTTTTGGGAGCTGGCCGCAAAAGCGCAGGATTGCCTCAGGCCCTATTCTGCTTCCGGGCGGCAGGCTGAGCCTGTGGTTAATTCTTCTTCCTGATGGGAAAATAGAGTGACCTGTGCCTGTCCCAACACCTAGAGCTAGTCTCTCATTGGCTCCCCCTCTTCCCGTTCATCCTCAGGACAAATTGCAAGCTGTACGGAACGGGAGGTTACAGGTGCTGATTCTCCAAGGAGGGAGATTGCTAGTAAAGCGGCTGGAATGGCGAACCCGAGCACAAGGAGATGAGAAATGAGGTGCGTTTTAGAAACCTTTCCCGATCACACGGTGTACCACCTTCTGGGTTTCTCATGCATGTTTTCGAGGTAGGAAGATGCCCTTGAACCTGGAGATTTGGGACCCATGGGATGGGTAACAGGCAGTATTACTTTAAAGGCTCTGCGTTTGCTCCCCCAACCTCACCAAACCTCTCAGCCCCGAGAGTGTCCACCCTTATGTCTCATCCAGCTGTGGGTCTAGATATGGTCAATCCAGGTTGCATCACAGCCCCTGAACGAATTTTGTAAGAATTTCTCTCTCTTTCACTGTCTTTGTTTCACGGGTTTTTAAAAGTAATTTATTTTTATAATGGGGTTTAGCTGCTTTTCACGGCTGTGTTTCTGCCGCTTTACACCCACTTGACTCACTTCCAGAGAGATATCAATACATAGGTTTTAAGATTCTTACTAGTCAGATATATTCTTGTGCGGTGAATAGGGGGTGTGGAGTCCAGTTCACTGAGCAAGGAGTAGGTCTTTCTATGACATATTGGGTTTATGGAACGGTATCTGAGCTCATTTGAAACCCTTGTTTTATGCATCACCCCACCCCACCTTTCCCGTTAAGCAGCCATAGTGTGTTTTGTAAACTTGTGACTCTGTTCTGTTTTGTAATTCAGTCCAAGTGTAGCGGTTTTTACATTCCCTCTATAAGTGATAGCTTATGATAAGTGTCTTTTTCTGTGTGACTTATTTCACTTAGAACCGTCGTAGCTAAAGCCACTCATCATGCTGCTACTAGCCTTATGACATTGATTTCATGGCTGAGTGATATTCCATTGTACATAAGGACCACCACTTCTTTATCGATTTTTCTCTTTCCTGGGATATTTGAGGTGTCATGAAGTGGAGGTTCTTGTCAACAGAGCAGCCCTAAACTTTGGGGTGCCTGTGTCTTGCTGATTTTTACTTTTCCCAATTTATATGCCCATGAGTGGAAGTGCCCTATGCGCTCTAAGCTGTGTTTTTTCGATGTTTCAGGACACACCGTACAGTTCTCCAGAGTGGCTGTTGGCAATTTACATCCCGCCCATCAGCGCAGCAGGGCTCCCATTTCTCCATGGCCTGTCCTGCATTTCTGGTTTTGACAGTTTTTTCCACATGGCCCTTTTGACCGTTGGGAAGCGAGACTTCATTGTAGCGCTGATTTGCCTTTCCAGGTTGCTTGGTTGGCCAAAAAGGGCGTATGCGTTTTTTCCTGAATATATTCAGGAAAAAACGCATACGCCCTTTTTGGCCAAGGGCATCATTGTCGACGTTTTGCCGCTTTTCATGTGCTTTAAAGGCGATTCGAATCGACCTCCTGAAATCTGTTTCCTGCAATTCTGCCTTGCTTTCAAATCCTCTTCGTTGCCTTCCCTCAATATATTTGTGGACGAGAGTTATCATTTATAACTCTGCAGGTTTGTGAATTGCAGTGCCCCTGAGCTCCATTTTTCAACTCGCTTTTTTGGGAGCTGGCCGCAAAAGCGCAGGATTGCCTCAGGCCCTATTCTGGTTCCGGGCGGCAGGCTGAGCCTGTGGTTAATTCTTCTTCCTGATGAGAAAATAGAGTGACCTGTGCCTGTCCCAACACCTAGAGCTAGTCTCTCATTGGCTCCCCCTCTTCCCGTTCATCCTCAGGACAAATTGCAAGCTGTACGGAACGGGAGGTTAAAGGTGCTGATTCTCCAAGGAGGGAGATTGCCAGTAAAGCGGCTGGAATGGCGAACCCGAGCACAAGGAGATGAGAAATGAGGTGCGTGTTAGAAACCTTTCCCTATCACACGGTGTACCACCTTCTGGGTTTCTCATGCATGGTTTCGAGGTAGGAAGATGCCCTTGAACCTGGAGATTTGGGACCCATGGGATGGGTAACAGGCAGTATTACTTTAAAGGCTCTGCGTTTGCTCCCCCAACCTCACCAAACCTCTCAGCCCCGAGAGTGTCCACCCTTATGTCTCCTCCAGCTGTGGGTCTAGATATGGTCAATCCAGGTTGCATCACAGCCCCTGAACGAATTTTGTAAGAATTTCTCTCTCTTTCACTGTCTTTGTTTCACGGGTTTTTAAAAGTAATTTATTTTTATAATGGGGTTTAGCCGCTTTTCACGGCTGTGTTTCTGCCGCTTTACACCCACTTGACTCACTTCCAGAGAGATATCAATACATAGGTTTTAAGATTCTTACTAGTCAGATATATTCTTGTGCGGTGAATAGGGGGTGTGGAGTCCAGTTCACTGAGCAAGGAGTAGGTCTTTCTATGACATATTGGGTTTATGGAACGGTATCTGAGCTCATTTGAAACCCTTGTTTTATGCATCACCCCACCCCACCTTTCCCGTTAAGCAGCCATAGTGTGTTTTCTCAACGTGTGACTCTGTTCTGTTTTGTAATTCAGTTCAAGTGTAGCGGTTTTTACATTCCCTCTATAAATGATAGCTTATGATAAGTGTCTTTTTCTGTGTGACTTATTTCACTTAGAATCGTCGTAGCTAAAGCCACTCATCATGCTGCTACTAGCCTTATGACATTGATTTCATGGCTGAGTGATATTCCATTGTACATAAGGACCACCACTTCTTTATCCATTTTTCTCTTTCCTGGGATATTTGAGGTGTCACGAAGTGGAGGTTCTTGTCAACAGAGCAGCCCTAAACTTTGGGGTGCCTGTGTCTTGCTGATTTTTAGTTTTCCCCATTTATACGCCCATGAGTGGAAGTGCCCTATGCGCTCTAAGCTGTGTTTTTTCGATGTTTCAGGACACACCGTACACTTCTCCATAGTGGCTGTTGGCAATTTACATCCCGCCCATCAGCGTAGCAAGGCTCCCATTTCTCCATGGCCTGTCCTGCATTTCTGGTTTTGACACTTTTTCCGCATGGCCCTTTTGACCGATGGGAAGCGAGAATTCTTTGTAGCGCTGATTTGCCTTTCCAGGTTGCTTGGTTGGCCAAAAAGGGCGTATGCGTTTTTTCCTGAATATATTCAGGAAAAAACGCATACGCCCTTTTTGGCCAAGGGCATCATTGTCGACGTTTTGCCGCTTTTCATGTGCTTTAAAGGCGATTCGAATCGACCTCCTGAAATCTGTTTCCTGCAATTCTGCCTTGCTTTCAGATCCTCTTCGTTGCCTTCCCTCAATATATTTGTGGACGAGAGTTATCATTGATAACTCTGCAGGTTTGTGAATTGCAGTGCCCCTGAGCTCCATTTTTCAACTCGCTTTTTTGGGAGCTGGCCGCAAAAGCGCAGGATTGCCTCAGGCCCTATTCTGCTTCCGGGCGGCAGGCTGAGCCTGTGGTTAATTCTTCTTCCTGATGGGAAAATAGAGTGACCTGTGCCTGTCCCAACACCTAGAGCTAGTCTCTCATTGGCTCCCCCTCTTCCCGTTCATCCTCAGGACAAATTGCAAGCTGTACGGAACGGGAGGTTACAGGTGCTGATTCTCCAAGGAGGGAGATTGCTAGTAAAGCGGCTGGAATGGCGAACCCGAGCACAAGGAGATGAGAAATGAGGTGCGTTTTAGAAACCTTTCCCGATCACACGGTGTACCACCTTCTGGGTTTCTCATGCATGTTTTCGAGGTAGGAAGATGCCCTTGAACCTGGAGATTTGGGACCCATGGGATGGGTAACAGGCAGTATTACTTTAAAGGCTCTGCGTTTGCTCCCCCAACCTCACCAAACCTCTCAGCCCCGAGAGTGTCCACCCTTATGTCTCCTCCAGCTGTGGGTCTAGATATGGTCAATCCAGGTTGCATCACAGCCCCTGAACGAATTTTGTAAGAATTTCTCTCTCTTTCACTGTCTTTGTTTCACGGGTTTTTAAAAGTAATTTATTTTTATAATGGGGTTTAGCTGCTTTTCACGGCTGTGTTTCTGCCGCTTTACACCCACTTGACTCACTTCCAGAGAGATATCAATACATAGGTTTTAAGATTCTTACTAGTCAGATATATTCTTGTGCGGTGAATAGGGGGTGTGGAGTCCAGTTCACTGAGCAAGGAGTAGGTCTTTCTATGACATATTGGGTTTATGGAACGGTATCTGAGCTCATTTGAAACCCTTGTTTTATGCATCACCCCACCCCACCTTTCCCGTTAAGCAGCCATAGTGTGTTTTGTAAACTTGTGACTCTGTTCTGTTTTGTAATTCAGTCCAAGTGTAGCGGTTTTTACATTCCCTCTATAAGTGATAGCTTATGATAAGTGTCTTTTTCTGTGTGACTTATTTCACTTAGAACCGTCGTAGCTAAAGCCACTCATCATGCTGCTACTAGCCTTATGACATTGATTTCATGGCTGAGTGATATTCCATTGTACATAAGGACCACCACTTCTTTATCGATTTTTCTCTTTCCTGGGATATTTGAGGTGTCATGAAGTGGAGGTTCTTGTCAACAGAGCAGCCCTAAACTTTGGGGTGCCTGTGTCTTGCTGATTTTTACTTTTCCCAATTTATATGCCCATGAGTGGAAGTGCCCTATGCGCTCTAAGCTGTGTTTTTTCGATGTTTCAGGACACACCGTACAGTTCTCCAGAGTGGCTGTTGGCAATTTACATCCCGCCCATCAGCGCAGCAGGGCTCCCATTTCTCCATGGCCTGTCCTGCATTTCTGGTTTTGACAGTTTTTTCCACATGGCCCTTTTGACCGTTGGGAAGCGAGACTTCATTGTAGCGCTGATTTGCCTTTCCAGGTTGCTTGGTTGGCCAAAAAGGGCGTATGCGTTTTTTCCTGAATATATTCAGGAAAAAACGCATACGCCCTTTTTGGCCAAGGGCATCATTGTCGACGTTTTGCCGCTTTTCATGTGCTTTAAAGGCGATTCGAATCGACCTCCTGAAATCTGTTTCCTGCAATTCTGCCTTGCTTTCAAATCCTCTTCGTTGCCTTCCCTCAATATATTTGTGGACGAGAGTTATCATTTATAACTCTGCAGGTTTGTGAATTGCAGTGCCCCTGAGCTCCATTTTTCAACTCGCTTTTTTGGGAGCTGGCCGCAAAAGCGCAGGATTGCCTCAGGCCCTATTCTGGTTCCGGGCGGCAGGCTGAGCCTGTGGTTAATTCTTCTTCCTGATGAGAAAATAGAGTGACCTGTGCCTGTCCCAACACCTAGAGCTAGTCTCTCATTGGCTCCCCCTCTTCCCGTTCATCCTCAGGACAAATTGCAAGCTGTACGGAACGGGAGGTTAAAGGTGCTGATTCTCCAAGGAGGGAGATTGCCAGTAAAGCGGCTGGAATGGCGAACCCGAGCACAAGGAGATGAGAAATGAGGTGCGTGTTAGAAACCTTTCCCTATCACACGGTGTACCACCTTCTGGGTTTCTCATGCATGGTTTCGAGGTAGGAAGATGCCCTTGAACCTGGAGATTTGGGACCCATGGGATGGGTAACAGGCAGTATTACTTTAAAGGCTCTGCGTTTGCTCCCCCAACCTCACCAAACCTCTCAGCCCCGAGAGTGTCCACCCTTATGTCTCCTCCAGCTGTGGGTCTAGATATGGTCAATCCAGGTTGCATCACAGCCCCTGAACGAATTTTGTAAGAATTTCTCTCTCTTTCACTGTCTTTGTTTCACGGGTTTTTAAAAGTAATTTATTTTTATAATGGGGTTTAGCCGCTTTTCACGGCTGTGTTTCTGCCGCTTTACACCCACTTGACTCACTTCCAGAGAGATATCAATACATAGGTTTTAAGATTCTTACTAGTCAGATATATTCTTGTGCGGTGAATAGGGGGTGTGGAGTCCAGTTCACTGAGCAAGGAGTAGGTCTTTCTATGACATATTGGGTTTATGGAACGGTATCTGAGCTCATTTGAAACCCTTGTTTTATGCATCACCCCACCCCACCTTTCCCGTTAAGCAGCCATAGTGTGTTTTCTCAACGTGTGACTCTGTTCTGTTTTGTAATTCAGTTCAAGTGTAGCGGTTTTTACATTCCCTCTATAAATGATAGCTTATGATAAGTGTCTTTTTCTGTGTGACTTATTTCACTTAGAATCGTCGTAGCTAAAGCCACTCATCATGCTGCTACTAGCCTTATGACATTGATTTCATGGCTGAGTGATATTCCATTGTACATAAGGACCACCACTTCTTTATCCATTTTTCTCTTTCCTGGGATATTTGAGGTGTCACGAAGTGGAGGTTCTTGTCAACAGAGCAGCCCTAAACTTTGGGGTGCCTGTGTCTTGCTGATTTTTAGTTTTCCCCATTTATACGCCCATGAGTGGAAGTGCCCTATGCGCTCTAAGCTGTGTTTTTTCGATGTTTCAGGACACACCGTACACTTCTCCAGAGTGGCTGTTGGCAATTTACATCCCGCCCATCAGCGTAGCAAGGCTCCCATTTCTCCATGGCCTGTCCTGCATTTCTGGTTTTGACACTTTTTTCCGCATGGCCCTTTTGACCGATGGGAAGCGAGACTTCTTTGTAGCGCTGATTTGCCTTTCCAGGTTGCTTGGTTGGCCAAAAAGGGCGTATGCGTTTTTTCCTGAATATATTCAGGAAAAAACGCATACGCCCTTTTTGGCCAAGGGCATCATTGTCGACGTTTTGCCGCTTTTCATGTGCTTTAAAGGCGATTCGAATCGACCTCCTGAAATCTGTTTCCTGCAATTCTGCCTTGCTTTCAGATCCTCTTCGTTGCCTTCCCTCAATATATTTGTGGACGAGAGTTATCATTTATAACTCTGCAGGTTTGTGAATTGCAGTGCCCCTGAGCTCCATTTTTCAACTCGCTTTTTTGGGAGCTGGCCGCAAAAGCGCAGGATTGCCTCAGGCCCTATTCTGCTTCCGGGCGGCAGGCTGAGCCTGTGGTTAATTCTTCTTCCTGATGGGAAAATAGAGTGACCTGTGCCTGTCCCAACACCTAGAGCTAGTCTCTCATTGGCTCCCCCTCTTCCCGTTCATCCTCAGGACAAATTGCAAGCTGTACGGAACGGGAGGTTACAGGTGCTGATTCTCCAAGGAGGGAGATTGCTAGTAAAGCGGCTGGAATGGCGAACCCGAGCACAAGGAGATGAGAAATGAGGTGCGTTTTAGAAACCTTTCCCGATCACACGGTGTACCACCTTCTGGGTTTCTCATGCATGTTTTCGAGGTAGGAAGATGCCCTTGAACCTGGAGATTTGGGACCCATGGGATGGGTAACAGGCAGTATTACTTTAAAGGCTCTGCGTTTGCTCCCCCAACCTCACCAAACCTCTCAGCCCCGAGAGTGTCCACCCTTATGTCTCCTCCAGCTGTGGGTTTAGATATGGTCAATCCAGGTTGCATCACAGCCCCTGAACGAATTTTGTAAGAATTTCTCTCTCTTTCACTGTCTTTGTTTCACTGGGTTTTTAAAAGTAATTTATTTTTATAATGGGGTTTAGCTGCTTTTCACGGCTGTGTTTCTGCCGCTTTACACCCACTTGACTCACTTCCAGAGAGATATCAATACATAGGTTTTAAGATTCTTACTAGTCAGATATATTCTTGTGCGGTGAATAGGGGGTGTGGAGTCCAGTTCACTGAGCAAGGAGTAGGTCTTTCTATGACATATTGGGTTTATGGAACGGTATCTGAGCACATTTGAAACCCTTGTTTTATGCATCACCCCACCCCACCTTTCCCGTTAAGCAGCCATAGTGTGTTTTGTAAACTTGTGACTCTGTTCTGTTTTGTAATTCAGTCCAAGTGTAGCGGTTTTTACATTCCCTCTATAAGTGATAGCTTATGATAAGTGTCTTTTTCTGTGTGACTTATTTCACTTAGAACCGTCGTAGCTAAAGCCACTCATCATGCTGCTACTAGCCTTATGACATTGATTTCATGGCTGAGTGATATTCCATTGTACATAAGGACCACCACTTCTTTATCCATTTTTCTCTTTCCTGGGATATTTGAGGTGCCATGAAGTGGAGGTTCTTGTCAACAGAGCAGCCCTAAACTTTGGGGTGCCTGTGTCTTGCTGATTTTTAGTTTTCCCAATTTATATGCCCATGAGTGGAAGTGCCCTATGCGCTCTAAGCTGTGTTTTTTCGATGTTTCAGGACACACCGTACACTTCTCCAGAGTGGCTGTTGGCAATTTACATCCCGCCCATCAGCGTAGCAAGGCTCCCATTTCTCCATGGCCTGTCCTGCATTTCTGGTTTTGACACTTTTTTCCGCATGGCCCTTTTGACCGATGGGAAGCGAGACTTCTTTGTAGCGCTGATTTGCCTTTCCAGGTTGCTTGGTTGGCCAAAAAGGGCGTATGCGTTTTTTCCTGAATATATTCAGGAAAAAACGCATACGCCCTTTTTGGCCAAGGGCATCATTGTCGACGTTTTGCCGCTTTTCATGTGCTTTAAAGGCGATTCGAATCGACCTCCTGAAATCTGTTTCCTGCAATTCTGCCTTGCTTTCAGATCCTCTTCGTTGCCTTCCCTCAATATATTTGTGGACGAGAGTTATCATTTATAACTCTGCAGGTTTGTGAATTGCAGTGCCCCTGAGCTCCATTTTTCAACTCGCTTTTTTGGGAGCTGGCCGCAAAAGCGCAGGATTGCCTCAGGCCCTATTCTGCTTCCGGGCGGCAGGCTGAGCCTGTGGTTAATTCTTCTTCCTGATGGGAAAATAGAGTGACCTGTGCCTGTCCCAACACCTAGAGCTAGTCTCTCATTGGCTCCCCCTCTTCCCGTTCATCCTCAGGACAAATTGCAAGCTGTACGGAACGGGAGGTTAAAGGTGCTGATTCTCCAAGGAGGGAGATTGCTAGTAAAGCGGCTGGAATGGCGAACCCGAGCACAAGGAGATGAGAAATGAGGTGCGTTTTAGAAACCTTTCCCGATCACACGGTGTACCACCTTCTGGGTTTCTCATGCATGTTTTCGAGGTAGGAAGATGCCCTTGAACCTGGAGATTTGGGACCCATGGGATGGGTAACAGGCAGTATTACTTTAAAGGCTCTGCGTTTGCTCCCCCAACCTCACCAAACCTCTCAGCCCCGAGAGTGTCCACCCTTATGTCTCCTCCAGCTGTGGGTCTAGATATGGTCAATCCAGGTTGCATCACAGCCCCTGAACGAATTTTGTAAGAATTTCTCTCTCTTTCACTGTCTTTGTTTCACGGGTTTTTAAAAGTAATTTATTTTTATAAAGGGGTTTAGCCGCTTTTCACGGCTGTGTTTCTGCCGCTTTACACCCACTTGACTCACTTCCAGAGAGATATCAATACATAGGTTTTAAGATTCTTACTAGTCAGATATATTCTTGTGCGGTGAATAGGGGGTGTTGAGTCCAGTTCACTGAGCAAGGAGTAGGTCTTTCTATGACATATTGGGTTTATGGAACGGTATCTGAGCTCATTTGAAACCCTTGTTTTATGCATCACCCCACCCCACCTTTCCCGTTAAGCAGCCATAGTGTGTTTTCTCAACGTGTGACTCTGTTCTGTTTTGTAATTCAGTTCAAGTGTAGCGGTTTTTACATTCCCTCTATAAGTGATAGCTTATGATAAGTGTCTTTTTCTGTGTGACTTATTTCACTTAGAATCGTCGTAGCTAAAGCCACTCATCATGCTGCTACTAGCCTTATGACACTGATTTCATGGCTGAGTGATATTCCATTGTACATAAGGACCACCACTTCTTTATCCATTTTTCTCTTTCCTGGGATATTTGAGGTGTCACGAATTGGAGGTTCTTGTCAACAGAGCAGCCCTAAACTTTGGGGTGCCTGTGTCTTGCTGATTTTTAGTTTTCCCCATTTATACGCCCATGAGTGGAAGTGCCCTATGCGCTCTAAGCTGTGTTTTTTCGATGTTTCAGGACACACCGTACACTTCTCCAGAGTGGCTGTTGGCAATTTACATCCCGCCCATCAGCGTAGCAAGGCTCCCATTTCTCCATGGCCTGTCCTGCATTTCTGGTTTTGACACTTTTTTCCGCATGGCCCTTTTGACCGATGGGAAGCGAGACTTCTTTGTAGCGCTGATTTGCCTTTCCAGGTTGCTTGGTTGGCCAAAAAGGGCGTATGCGTTTTTTCCTGAATATATTCAGGAAAAAACGCATACGCCCTTTTTGGCCAAGGGCATCATTGTCGACGTTTTGCCGCTTTTCATGTGCTTTAAAGGCGATTCGAATCGACCTCCTGAAATCTGTTTCCTGCAATTCTGCCTTGCTTTCAGATCCTCTTCGTTGCCTTCCCTCAATATATTTGTGGACGAGAGTTATCATTTATAACTCTGCAGGTTTGTGAATTGCAGTGCCCCTGAGCTCCATTTTTCAACTCGCTTTTTTGGGAGCTCCCCGCAAAAGCGCAGGATTGCCTCAGGCCCTATTCTGCTTCCGGGCGGCAGGCTGAGCCTGTGGTTAATTCTTCTTCCTGATGGGAAAATAGAGTGACCTGTGCCTGTCCCAACACCTAGAGCTAGTCTCTCATTGGCTCCCCCTCTTCCCGTTCATCCTCAGGACAAATTGCAAGCTGTACGGAACGGGAGGTTAAAGGTGCTGATTCTCCAAGGAGGGAGACTGCCAGTAAAGCGGCTGGAATGGCGAACCCGAGCACAAGGAGATGAGAAATGAGGTGCGTGTTAGAAACCTTTCCCTATCACACGGTGTACCACCTTCTGGGTTTCTCATGCATGTTTTCGAGGTAGGAAGATGCCCTTGAACCTGGAGATTTGGGACCCATGGGATGGGTAACAGGCAGTATTACTTTAAAGGCTCTGCGTTTGCTCCCCCAACCTCACCAAACCTCTCAGCCCCGAGAGTGTCCACCCTTCTGTCTGATCCAGCTGTGGGTCTAGATGTGTTCAATCCAGGTTGCATCACAGCCCCTGAACGAATTTTGTAAGAATTTCTCTCTCTTTCACTGTCTTTGTTTCACGGGTTTTTAAAAGTAATTTATTTTTATAATGGGGTTTAGCCGCTTTTCACGGCTGTGTTTCTGCCGCTTTACAGCCACTTGACTCACTTCCAGAGAGATATCAATACATAGGTTTTAAGATTCTTACTAGTCAGATATATTCTTGTGCGGTGAATAGGGGGTGTTGAGTCCAGTTCACTTAGCAAGGAGTAGGTCTTTCTATTACATATTGGGTTTATGGAACGGTATCTGAGCTCATTTGAAACCCTTGTTTTATGCATCACCCCACCCCACCTTTCCCGTTAAGCAGCCATAGTGTGTTTCGTAAACGTGTGACTCTGTTCTGTTTTGTAATTCAGTCCAAGTGTAGCGGTTTTTACATTCCCTCTATAAGTGATAGCTTATGATAAGTGTCTTTTTCTGTGTGACTTATTTCACTTAGAATCGTCATAGCTAAAGCCACTCATCATGCTGCTACTAGCCTTATGACATTGATTTCATGGCTGAGTGATATTCCATTGTACATAAGGACCACCACTTCTTTATCCATTTTTCTCTTTCCTGGGATATTTGAGGTGTCACGAAGTGGAGGTTCTTGTCAACAGAGCAGCCCTAAACTTTGGGGTGCCTGTGTCTTGCTGATTTTTAGTTTTCCCAATTTATACGCCCATGAGTGGAAGTGCCCTATGCGGTGTAAGCTGTGTTTTTGCGATGTTTCAGGACACACCGTACACTTCTCCATAGTGGCTGTTGGCAATTTACATCCCGCCCATCAGCGTAGCAAGGCTCCCATTTCTCCATGGCCTGTCCTGCATTTCTGGTTTTGACACTTTTTCCGCATGGCCCTTTTGACCGATGGGAAGCGAGACTTCTTTGTAGCGCTGATTTGCCTTTCCAGGTTGCTTGGTTGGCCAAAAAGGGCGTATGCGTTTTTTCCTGAATATATTCAGGAAAAAACGCATACGCCCTTTTTGGCCAAGGGCATCATTGTCGACGTTTTGCCGCTTTTCATGTGCTTTAAAGGCGATTCGAATCGACCTCCTGAAATCTGTTTCCTGCAATTCTGCCTTGCTTTCAAATCCTCTTCGTTGCCTTCCCTCAATATATTTGTGGACGAGAGTTATCATTTATAACTCTGCAGGTTTGTGAATTGCAGTGCCCCTGAGCTCCATTTTTCAACTCGCTTTTTTGGGAGCTGGCCGCAAAAGCGCAGGATTGCCTCAGGCCCTATTCTGGTTCCGGGCGGCAGGCTGAGCCTGTGGTTAATTCTTCTTCCTGATGGGAAGATAGAGTGACCTGTGCCTGTCCCAACACCTAGAGCTAGTCTCTCATTGGCTCCCCCTCTTCCCGTTCATCCTCAGGACAAATTGCAAGCTGTACGGAACGGGAGGTTAAAGGTGCTGATTCTCCAAGGAGGGAGATTGCTAGTAAAGCGGCTGGAATGGCGAACCCGAGCACAAGGAGATGAGAAATGAGGTGCGTTTTAGAAACCTTTCCCGATCACACGGTGTACCACCTTCTGGGTTTCTCATGCATGTTTTCGAGGTAGGAAGATGCCCTTGAACCTGGAGATTTGGGACCCATGGGATGGGTAACAGGCAGTATTACTTTAAAGGCTCTGCGTTTGCTCCCCCAACCTCACCAAACCTCTCAGCCCCGAGAGTGTCCACCCTTATGTCTCCTCCAGCTGTGGGTCTAGATATGGTCAATCCAGGTTGCATCACAGCCCCTGAACGAATTTTGTAAGAATTTCTCTCTCTTTCACTGTCTTTGTTTCACGGGTTTTTAAAAGTAATTTATTTTTATAATGGGGTTTAGCCGCTTTTCACGGCTGTGTTTCTGCCGCTTTACACCCACTTGACTCACTTCCAGAGAGATATCAATACATAGGTTTTAAGATTCTTACTAGTCAGATATATTCTTGTGCGGTGAATAGGGGGTGTTGAGTCCAGTTCACTGAGCAAGGAGTAGGTCTTTCTATGACATATTGGGTTTATGGAACGGTATCTGAGCTCATTTGAAACCCTTGTTTTATGCATCACCCCACCCCACCTTTCCCGTTAAGCAGCCATAGTGTGTTTTCTCAACGTGTGACTCTGTTCTGTTTTGTAATTCAGTTCAAGTGTAGCGGTTTTTACATTCCCTCTATAAGTGATAGCTTATGATAAGTGTGTTTTTCTGTGTGACTTATTTCACTTAGAATCGTCGTAGCTAAAGCCACTCATCATGCTGCTACTAGCCTTATGACATTGATTTCATGGCTGAGTGATATTCCATTGTACATAAGGACCACCACTTCTTTATCCATTTTTCTCTTTCCTGGGATATTTGAGGTGTCACGAATTGGAGGTTCTTGTCAACAGAGCAGCCCTAAACTTTGGGGTGCCTGTGTCTTGCTGATTTTTAGTTTTCCCCATTTATACGCCCATGAGTGGAAGTGCCCTATGCGCTCTAAGCTGTGTTTTTTCGATGTTTCAGGACACACCGTACACTTCTCCAGAGTGGCTGTTGGCAATTTACATCCCGCCCATCAGCGTAGCAAGGCTCCCATTTCTCCATGGCCTGTTCTGCATTTCTGGTTTTGACAGTTTTTTCCGCATGGCCCTTTTGACCGATGGGAAGCGAGACTTCTTTGTAGCGCTGATTTGCCTTTCCAGGTTGCTTGGTTGGCCAAAAAGGGCGTATGTGTTTTTTCCTGAATATATTCAGGAAAAAACGCATACGCCCTTTTTGGCCAAGGGCATCATTGTCGACGTTTTGCCGCTTTTCATGTGCTTTAAAGGCGATTCGAATCGACCTCCTGAAATCTGTTTCCTGCAATTCTGCCTTGCTTTCAGATCCTCTTCGTTGCCTTCCCTCAATATATTTGTGGACGAGAGTTATCATTTATAACTCTGCAGGTTTGTGAATTGCAGTGCCCCTGAGCTCCATTTTTCAACTCGCTTTTTTGGGAGCTGGCCGCAAAAGCGCAGGATTGCCTCAGGCCCTATTCTGCTTCCGGGCGGCAGGCTGAGCCTGTGGTTAATTCTTCTTCCTGATGGGAAAATAGAGTGACCTGTGCCTGTCCCAACACCTAGAGCTAGTCTCTCATTGGCTCCCCCTCTTCCCGTTCATCCTCAGGACAAATTGCAAGCTGTACGGAACGGGAGGTTAAAGGTGCTGATTCTCCAAGGAGGGAGATTGCTAGTAAAGCGGCTGGAATGGCGAACCCGAGCACAAGGAGATGAGAAATGAGGTGCGTGTTAGAAACCTTTCCCGATCACACGGTGTACCACCTTCTGGGTTTCTCATGCATGTTTTCGAGGTAGGAAGATGCCCTTGAACCTGGAGATTTGGGACCCATGGGATGGGTAACAGGCAGTATTACTTTAAAGGCTCTGCGTTTGCTCCCCCAACCTCACCAAACCTCTCAGCCCCGAGAGTGTCCACCCTTATGTCTCCTCCAGCTGTGGGTCTAGATATGGTCAATCCAGGTTGCATCACAGCCCCTGAACGAATTTTGTAAGAATTTCTCTCTCTTTCACTGTCTTTGTTTCACGGGTTTTTAAAAGTAATTTATTTTTATAATGGGGTTTAGCCGCTTTTCACGGCTGTGTTTCTGCCGCTTTACACCCACTTGACTCACTTCCAGAGAGATATCAATACATAGGTTTTAAGATTCTTACTAGTCAGATATATTCTTGTGCGGTGAATAGGGGGTGTTGAGTCCAGTTCACTGAGCAAGGAGTAGGTCTTTCTATGACATATTGGGTTTATGGAACGGTATCTGAGCTCATTTGAAACCCTTGTTTTATGCATCACCCCACCCCACCTTTCCCGTTAAGCAGCCATAGTGTGTTTTCTCAACGTGTGACTCTGTTCTGTTTTGTAATTCAGTTCAAGTGTAGCGGTTTTTACATTCCCTCTATAAATGATAGCTTATGATAAGTGTCTTTTTCTGTGTGACTTATTTCACTTAGAATCGTCGTAGCTAAAGCCACTCATCATGCTGCTACTAGCGTTATGACATTGATTTCATGGCTGAGTGATATTCCATTGTACATAAGGACCACCACTTCTTTATCCATTTTTCTCTTTCCTGGGATATTTGAGGTGTCACGAAGTGGAGGTTCTTGTCAACAGAGCAGCCCTAAACTTTGGGGTGCCTGTGTCTTGCTGATTTTTAGTTTTCCCCATTTATACGCCCATGAGTGGAAGTGCCCTATGCGCTCTAAGCTGTGTTTTTTCGATGTTTCAGGACACACCGTACACTTCTCCAGAGTGGCTGTTGGCAATTTACATCCCGCCCATCAGCGTAGCAAGGCTCCCATTTCTCCATGGCCTGTCCTGCATTTCTGGTTTTGACACTTTTTCCGCATGGCCCTTTTGACCGATGGGAAGCGAGACTTCTTTGTAGCGCTGATTTGCCTTTCCAGGTTGCTTGGTTGGCCAAAAAGGGCGTATGCGTTTTTTCCTGAATATATTCAGGAAAAAACGCATACGCCCTTTTTGGCCAAGGGCATCATTGTCGACGTTTTGCCGCTTTTCATGTGCTTTAAAGGCGATTCGAATCGACCTCCTGAAATCTGTTTCCTGCAATTCTGCCTTGCTTTCAAATCCTCTTCGTTGCCTTCCCTCAATATATTTGTGGACGAGAGTTATCATTTATAACTCTGCAGGTTTGTGAATTGCAGTGCCCCTGAGCTCCATTTTTCAACTCGCTTTTTTGGGAGCTGGCCGCAAAAGCGCAGGATTGCCTCAGGCCCTATTCTGGTTCCGGGCGGCAGGCTGAGCCTGTGGTTAATTCTTCTTCCTGATGGGAAGATAGAGTGACCTGTGCCTGTCCCAACACCTAGAGCTAGTCTCTCATTGGCTCCCCCTCTTCCCGTTCATCCTCAGGACAAATTGCAAGCTGTACGGAACGGGAGGTTAAAGGTGCTGATTCTCCAAGGAGGGAGATTGCTAGTAAAGCGGCTGGAATGGCGAACCCGAGCACAAGGAGATGAGAAATGAGGTGCGTTTTAGAAACCTTTCCCGATCACACGGTGTACCACCTTCTGGGTTTCTCATGCATGTTTTCGAGGTAGGAAGATGCCCTTGAACCTGGAGATTTGGGACCCATGGGATGGGTAACAGGCAGTATTACTTTAAAGGCTCTGCGTTTGCTCCCCCAACCTCACCAAACCTCTCAGCCCCGAGAGTGTCCACCCTTATGTCTCCTCCAGCTGTGGGTCTAGATATGGTCAATCCAGGTTGCATCACAGCCCCTGAACGAATTTTGTAAGAATTTCTCTCTCTTTCACTGTCTTTGTTTCACGGGTTTTTAAAAGTAATTTATTTTTATAATGGGGTTTAGCCGCTTTTCACGGCTGTGTTTCTGCCGCTTTACACCCACTTGACTCACTTCCAGAGAGATATCAATACATAGGTTTTAAGATTCTTACTAGTCAGATATATTCTTGTGCGGTGAATAGGGGGTGTTGAGTCCAGTTCACTGAGCAAGGAGTAGGTCTTTCTATGACATATTGGGTTTATGGAACGGTATCTGAGCTCATTTGAAACCCTTGTTTTATGCATCACCCCACCCCACCTTTCCCGTTAAGCAGCCATAGTGTGTTTTCTCAACGTGTGACTCTGTTCTGTTTTGTAATTCAGTTCAAGTGTAGCGGTTTTTACATTCCCTCTATAAGTGATAGCTTATGATAAGTGTCTTTTTCTGTGTGACTTATTTCACTTAGAATCGTCGTAGCTAAAGCCACTCATCATGCTGCTACTAGCCTTATGACACTGATTTCATGGCTGAGTGATATTCCATTGTACATAAGGACCACCACTTCTTTATCCATTTTTCTCTTTCCTGGGATATTTGAGGTGTCACGAAGTGGAGGTTCTTGTCAACAGAGCAGCCCTAAACTTTGGGGTGCCTGTGTCTTGCTGATTTTTAGTTTTCCCAATTTATACGCCCATGAGTGGAAGTGCCCTATGCGCTCTAAGCTGTGTTTTTTCGATGTTTCAGGACACACCGTACACTTCTCCATAGTGGCTGTTGGCAATTTACATCCCGCCCATCAGCGTAGCAAGGCTCCCATTTCTCCATGGCCTGTCCTGCATTTCTGGTTTTGACAGTTTTTTCCGCATGGCCCTTTTGACCGATGGGAAGCGAGACTTCTTTGTAGCGCTGATTTGCCTTTCCAGGTTGCTTGGTTGGCCAAAAAGGGCGTATGCGTTTTTTCCTGAATATATTCAGGAAAAAACGCATACGCCCTTTTTGGCCAAGGGCATCATTGTCGACGTTTTGCCGCTTTTCATGTGCTTTAAAGGCGATTCGAATCGACCTCCTGAAATCTGTTTCCTGCAATTCTGCCTTGCTTTCAGATCCTCTTCGTTGCCTTCCCTCAATATATTTGTGGACGAGAGTTATCATTTATAACTCTGCAGGTTTGTGAATTGCAGTGCCCCTGAGCTCCATTTTTCAACTCGCTTTTTTGGGAGCTGGCCGCAAAAGCGCAGGATTGCCTCAGGCCCTATTCTGCTTCCGGGCGGCAGGCTGAGCCTGTGGTTAATTCTTCTTCCTGATGGGAAAATAGAGTGACCTGTGCCTGTCCCAACACCTAGAGCTAGTCTCTCATTGGCTCCCCCTCTTCCCGTTCATCCTCAGGACAAATTGCAAGCTGTACGGAACGGGAGGTTACAGGTGCTGATTCTCCAAGGAGGGAGATTGCTAGTAAAGCGGCTGGAATGGCGAACCCGAGCACAAGGAGATGAGAAATGAGGTGCGTGTTAGAAACCTTTCCCGATCACACGGTGTACCACCTTCTGGGTTTCTCATGCATGTTTTCGAGGTAGGAAGATGCCCTTGAACCTGGAGATTTGGGACCCATGGGATGGGTAACAGGCAGTATTACTTTAAAGGCTCTGCGTTTGCTCCCCCAACCTCACCAAACCTCTCAGCCCCGAGAGTGTCCACCCTTATGTCTCATCCAGCTGTGGGTCTAGATATGGTCAATCCAGGTTGCATCACATCCCTTGAACGAATTTTGTAACATTTTCTTTCAGTGTCTTTTTTTTGTCTTTTTTAAAATTTATTTTTATCATTTGGTAAAGGTGATTTTCAATGCTGTCTTTCTTGCTCCTGCACATCCACTTGTTTCACTTGCAGAGAGACATTCGTAAATTCTTTTAACATTCTTACACGTCGTATATATTCTTTTCTGGTGACTAGAATGTGCTGAGTCCACTTCTTGAGCTATAGAGTAGATTTTGTCGATTACCTATTTGGTCTTTGGAACGGTATCTGTGTTAATTTCAACCCTCTGGTTTAAATCTCACCCCACCCCACCTTTCCACTTTATCAGCCATAAGTGTGTTTTGTAAATGTGTGACCCTGTTTCTGTTTTGTAATTTAGTTCATGTGTAACCATTTTTATATTCCACCTATAAATAGTATCTTGTGCCATGTGTGTTTTTGTGTCTGACTTTTGTCACTTAGAATGATCTTATCTAAGTCCACTCGAGTTGCTGCAACTGGCCTTATTTCATTGGTTTCATGGCTGAGTACTATTCCATTGTAAATAAGTACCATATTGTCTTTATCCATTTTTTCTTTCCAAGGACATTTATATTGTTTCCAAGTCGAGGATCCTGCAAAAGTGCTGCAGTAATAGTTAAAGTTCCTGTGTCCTATCGATTTATGGTTATCTCGAAATATATCCCCAGGAGTGGTAGTGCCGTATGCTCTGTAACTCTATTGTTTTTTAATTAAGTAAGTAAGTAATTTTTCCTGTGTTGGATCTTCGTTATTTCATGTGGGGTTTCTCTAGTTGCAGGAAGTTGGGGCTACTCTTCGTTGAAGTGCGTGGGCTTCTCATTGCCGTGGCTTCTCTTCTTGCAGAGCACTGGCTTTAGGCACCAGGCTTCAGTAGTTGTGGCTCACGGGCTCTAGAGCACAGGCTCAGTAGTTGTCATGCATTGGCTTAGTTGCTCCGTGGCATGTGTTATCTTTCTGGACTAGGGCTCAACCCCGTGTCCTCTGCCTTGGCAGTTGGATACTTAACGTCTGCACCACCAGGAAGTCCCTGTAGCTCTATTTTTTAGAATTTTTAGGAAACATCATACCCTTCTCCAGCGTGGCTGTTAGCAATTGACATTCCCACCATCAGCGTAGCAGGGTTCCATTTTCTCCACATCCTCTCCTCCATTTGTTGTTTTTACACTTTGTGAGGTTGGCCATTCTGACTGGGGCAAAGTGCTACATCTTTGTCGTGTTGATTTGTGTTTCCTGCATATTTGCTTGGCCACAAAGTTCGTATGGGTTTCAACCTGTACACCCTTTTTGGCCAACTGAATCACAGGCAATATTGAGCAGCTTTCATGTGCTTTAACAGCAAGTCCAATCTACCTCTTGCAATCCGGTTCCTGCAATTCTGCCTTGTTTTCAAGTTCTTTTCAGTTACTTACCCCAAGACATTTTTCTACGATAGTTGTCACTTACAGGTTTGCAGGCGTTGTGGATTGCAGTGCCCCTGAGCAAGTGTCTTCAACTTCTTTCTGGAACCGGCCACAAAGTGGCAGGATTGCTTCAAGCCCCATTCTGGTTACAGGGGCAGCCTAAGCCTTTGGGAAATTCCTCTTCCTGATTGGAAATTAGAGTGTCATGTGCTGTCCAAATACGTAGAGCTTATTTCTCATTCCTTCCCCCCTTTTCCCTTTCATCCTCCCGACAAATTCCAAGCCTTGAACGACCAGCTATTGAGTGTGCTGACTTCCCCAGGTGGGGAAACTCTAAGGAAAGAGGCTGGAGCAGGGAACCCTCCCCCAGGACATGTGGAGATAAGGTGACTTTTCCAAACTCTTCCTGCCCATATGGCCCCCCATCCTCTGGGGTTCTGTCTGGACATCCCGTGGTTTCCAGCGGTGCGGGGCTAGGCGCCGCCCTGCAGGGAGCAGGCCTGCTACCCGCGCCTACAGCGCCGCCTGCTGGTCTCTTCGTCCTCCCATCAGGCACAGTCTTCACCTTCCCCGCTGCCTCGGATCCTCTGTCTCCTCACTGTCCTGTGATCAGTCCCTCCTCCCCACCGCCATCACCCCCCGCTCCACACCCCTCCTCCAGCCTCAGGGATGACCCAGGACTGGGCTCCCCACCTGCCCACCCTTGGTCTGTGTCCTCAATCCACCTGTGCAGACAGGTGAGGGTTCCCTCCAGAGGCTCCCAAACGCTTCACCCCTACATCCTCACCGGGGTCGGCCCACATCCTGTCGGGATGTTCCACCCTCACCAAGCCCCCGACTACATGCCAAGGGCAGGCATCAGGCCTGCTGCGTGCACTGCTGTGCGTCCTGCTGAATACACAGGCATGACCCTGCCCCAGGGGGCAGGAAAGGCAGCTCTACCTCGGGATATGGGGAAATGGACTGACCACAGGGCAGACGTCAGCTCTCGGCTCACCAGGCAAGGGCAGCCGGGTTCTCGCTCCTTGGACCCTTTCTCACCCAGCCTGACCATGACCCGGCTTTGTTCCCACCCACGTTGTCCCTCCATTGGCCTCGCTCTTGGGAGCAGAGCAGGACAGTGTGGTCTGTGGTTACAGGCTGAGACACACAGACACTGGCTGACCCGCGTGCACCCATGCTGACCACACGGAACGGGCACTGCACCAGGGCCTGTGCGGTGTGGGTTCACCTGCCCACAGAGAGGCCGGGCCTCTGTTCTGGCTCCAGAGGTCACCTTGAGTCTGACGGGAGTGTCCGTGCTCCGTGGGCCTCGCTCCAGCCTGGTCTGTGCTGATGGCGTGATACACGGTGGGGCTTCCTGAGTCGCCCCCGGGGGCTGGAGGCCAATGTCAGGCACATAGTGGTCCCCACATTGACGTGACAGACCCCAATAAACCCTGCACTTCAGGACTCAGGTGGGCTTCCCTGGGCTGCCACAGCCAAGGAAGCTGGACCCTGCTCATCCCCCCATCCTTGCTGATTTTAACTTGCATCCTTCAGCATAATAAACCCTGAGTATAACATCCTCAGGGAATTCTGGGAGCCTCCAAGAAAAAAGAAGCCGGGGAGGGGGTCTCTGGGTCCCCGACTCTGCAGGTGGGGTCAGAAGTCGGTGGGGAGGATCTTGGGGCCCTGAAATCTGAAGGGCCCCTCTACCAGGGGAGGGGTAGGAGACCCCGGGTGGAAGTTAAGCTGAGTCCAAGGCCCTCCTGGGTAGGAGGCATCCTAGCCCCGGGGATCCTGAAGAGGCCGGCTCCCTCCTCCCCTCAGCCCCCAGGCCTGGTCCCTGCTCTTGAGAAATTCCCTAGGGTGGGGTCCTGGTGCTGGAGGTGCCCCGATGCTGTGGCCTCCTGAACCTCCAGTGAGGATAATGGGAGTGGGGGAAGACTTGTTCACAGAAAGGGAGCTTCTGCCGGAACAAAGCCTTGGTCTGCTGCCCCCGACCCCAGGTGCACTGGGGCAGGAACGTGAGAGCGAGGCTCCGTCCCCTCCCAAGACACACAGGACACATGGGCGCTGGTCACTGGACTCCCACACAATATTAAAATCTCCCACGCAGGCCTGTTGGGTGAGAGACACTATTTAAAGACTATTAATGGGGTCAGGGGGGCCCAGGGGGTGAGGCTGATGTGGGGAGAGTTGGAAAATCACCCAAGGACACGCTCTCCCTGCAGCGATCCCCCAGGTGAGCCCAGGTAGAGGTGGACCCCTCAAGTCAGAGCCCACATCCTGGGTCTTTGGGGGACAAATAGCCAAGCAACCCCAGTCCTTGCCTTCACCTGCTGCAGTTAGGGCCTGCCCTGTCTTCTTCATGGTCGAATTCTCACCCCTCCCAGAAGGCCTCTTGGGGGTTAATGTGATGGGGGTGTCCATGGCAGGACTGGAGGGTCTGTGGTGGGCTGGAGGTCACGGGGCAGGCAGGAGGGCTCCCACCCATCCTGCCGGTCCCCACCTCCTGGTCATAGGCCCGCACAGAGTCCACCAGGCTGTGGATGTGGTAGAATGTGCCGGGGACTGGCCCAGCCCATGCAGGTGTCTGACCACCGAGCGGTCAGTGTGGAGTGTTCACAGGGAGCCCTGGCCGTGTTCGCACTCTCCCGGGAAGGACACATCAGCGTGGTCCCTGGAATGACTGGGAGGTCAACCACAGCGCGCCCCATCCAACCTCACTGTTACCACAAGAAACAAGAGGCAACTCCGTGCAGAAAGACAGAACATCACCAGCCTGATGCTGTCCTGAGGAAGGTCGGCTGGCATCTGGGAACTGGGTGCTATAGTGGGTTGAATGGGGGTCCCCCAGAACTTATGTCCACGTCATGCCCCCCAGAATCTGAGAATGGAACCTCATTTGGAAGTAAGGTCTTTTCAGGTATAATTAGTTACGGATCTGAAGATGAGGTCATCCTGGATCAGGGTGGCCCTAAATCAGGGACAGTGTCCTTCTAAGGGACAAGCGAAGAGACACAGACACACATGAGACACCATGTGAAGACGGAGGTAGAGATGGGATGGATGCGGCCACAAGCCCAGGGATGTCTGGAGCCCCCAGAAGCTGGAAGAGGCAGGCAGGACCCTCCCCTGGAGCCTCCGGAGGGAGCACGGCCCTGGGACACCTTGACCTCAGACGTCTGGCCTCCAGGACTGAGAGAGGACAGGTTTCTGTTGCTCTGAGCCTCCGTTTGTGGTCATTTGTCACAGCTGCCCTGGGAAGCTAATGCAGCTGGTGAGCAGCTCCCTGCCCTGATCTAAACCCTCCCGCCTCCCGTTAGGGGCAGCCCCCTGCGCCCGTGCTGTTTGCACAAACCATTTGGTTCATGCTGAGCCCTGGCTCCCCTTCTGGGCACTGGCATTTTGGAGGGTGAGGGCAGACAACACCACGTGACCAGCCCCGAGCCGGGTTCCAAGCCTCTAGTGAGCTTCCCTGGGGGGATGGGGGTGCGGGTAACTGTCATGGTTCTGGCCTTCGTCGCTGGGGGAAGAGACACCCTAGAGACCCTCGAGGGAAGGAGTGGGCATGAAGGGTCATGAGGTGACTGGAGCAGGGGCCCTCCCTCTCGTGCATCCCTACTGTGTGCTGTGACCCATCTCAGCTGTGAGCACACAAGCCACAAGCATGTGCTGGGTCCTGTGAGCCTCCCAGCCAGTCCCTGAAGGTGAGGGCGGCCCTGCAGACCCCAGCCCTTTCCTCCACGTCTAGTAGGTGGAAGACCCACTTCTCCTTGCCATTCCAGAAGCGGTTCTGGGGCTGTCCTGGGAGGGCTTCTGGGGTTATGCGGGCTGAGCCCCTGTTGCTAAGTCCCCACTTCCCCACAAGAACGTCCAGAGCAAGCTGTTTGCCCTGTTGCCTGAATGCCCCCCACCAGTTTTCTCAGGAAAGAATCAGGGGTTTCTGTAGCAGCATCTGCAGGCAGCTCTGCATCTGGGCCCACGTTCACATCTTCTGTGTAAACACCGAGAACATTCCCTGACACGTGCCCCAGCTGACCACCTCCACATGCCGACCACAGGCCCCAGTGCGGGCGTCAGAATGACCGCCCGTCTCAGCCTCCTCCTCTTGTTGTCAGAGCTGCTCCAGGCCCTGCTCAGAACCCGTGGACCCACCTTTCACAGGGCTGTCCTCCACCCCCCAACTTCAGCAGAGTTCACCTAAGTATTTAAGTTAAGGGGTCCAGAGATAAGAAAGGAAACTACAAACAAACAGATGGAACCAGCTGGGACCAAGATGGCAACGAATGTGACCTCCAACAGACCCTGAGTCTCCTCACAGGTTGAATTGACTATATCAGCATATTAAGTGACACGCCTACCGGTGGCCATGACTGGACATGAAGGACCAAAACTGGGTGAAAGGAGGTGGTACCCCACTCGCTTGGGAAAAGCCCCGCCCCTTCCCCGGAAGGCCTCTTCATCCCCATCATTAGCCGCACTCCTCCTCCCTTTGTCTTTACTCTTTCAAATTAAACCACTCTCTCCAGGAGGCCGAGAAGTTGGTCTGTGAACTTAGTTCCCGCTTCTCCATTCTTTGGCCACTGAACAGAGTCTGTGCTGTGGTGGTCTCAGCTTTGGTTTTGTTATTTGCCTACTTGAACCCACATGGGAAAAGGAGACCTTCCCCGCTGAGGCAGAGCGCCTCGCCAGGCTCGGACCCGAGCAGGGTCCATGTGACTTCACTTGGTAACAGTCTGTAAGGGGACGGTGGTCTCTGCCCGGGGGTGGGGGGAGGGAACACGTACAGCCACAGCACCGGCTCCGTGGACGGCACGGCCCCTCGTGGGCCTGGACCGTGTGCTCTCGTCCCCCCACGCCTGACACCCCCTGACAGTCATGACGCGGTGACACTGGCTGCTGGGCCTCCAGTCAGGAGGGACAAGAGGCTGCACCTGGTGCCAGATCAGACATGCCTTTTCACGGGCAGGGGACATGGGAGATATTAGGACTTTGTGTCTAGAAAACAAACCAAGCGGCTAGAAGGTGATCTGAGCTGTGGACGTGAAACCCACGTGTGAGGTGAGAGCTCCCACTGGACACTGGCTCGGAAGCTTCCGCACAGGGGATGACCACACCAGTGCTTCCCGCCCGACCCCTCCAGGCCTCCCTGGCGGGCACGGCTGGACCTGCGCTCATCAGGCTCCCCGACCCGGAACCTGAAGGTCTGATGCTGGCAGGGCCTGGGGACGCTAGTGGTCACCCCACCAACGCTGCTCGGCTCCTCCTCCCCAGTGACCAGGGGAGGGAAGCCCCGTGGAGTCTGAGGCCCGGCACAGGCAAAGCTTGTTGCACCCCCTCCTCGGGACCCCCGGCCCCGCCCTGCTTCCTCAGCCCACCGTCTGCCCCTCCCAGTGCCCACGTCACACCGACCCACATTCCTGGTGTGGACGTCCATGTACACAAGCTGCTCCGTGTTCTCTTCCCACATGGGACACCCCCATCCCTGCTTCTCCCTAATGACGGCCTGGACCTCGAATGTTCTGGGCAGGAAGAGGGCCGAGGAGGAGGCCGGCCTGTCCCATCTGCCTCCTGGGGGTCCAGACACAGGGCTCAGGGGCTGCTGGGCCTTGAGGTCTGGACGCTTCCAGGTGTGGGATGAAACTGCCACTGCCCGCTGGAGCTGCTCCTTCCGAGATTCAGGAAACCGGGGGACCCACCGAACGGAGCCCATCCCCAGGCTCTGCTGCAAGTCTGCTCGGATTTGCTCTCCTGATCCTGAAGACAGACCTGCGGGAAACAGGACCTGCGATTCCCATACGGACGGTGTTCCGTAGAATTTCCACTAGACCCCTTTCTACCCTGTTCTGAGCAAATTACTAGTCAGTCCACGCTACCATCACCCCACGAGCAGACCAGGAAGCTGAGGCTCCGAGAGGCCAAGTAATCCAGCCGGAAGCAAGCTGTGGGACCACGGAGTGGGGTCTGCACCCGCCGCCCGCCCAGGGGGACTGCCCACTCCCCACAGCTTCCACACCTGTTCCCTTCGCCCCCCTCCCGGGACCAGCTCACAGAGCCTCCTCTTGGGGGGATTCACTTACCTTCTTCTAACAGGATCCATCTCACTATACTGTTCTGGGATCACCCGGAAGGCTTGTCACTCTGAAGCAGGTTCAGCCTCACATCATTACGGCAGCTTTCCTGGACCACACTCACCACCTGCACGTCTCCCCAGCTCAGACCCAGAAAAGCCCCCTCGGCCCCGAGCCCCATGGCTCTGCCTGGGCTCCCACTCCCTCCTGCCTGGTCCGTCCCTCTCATGTCTCCTGCAGGGTCACCAGGAGCTCCCACCTGCCCCAGGCAGGCTGTCTGCTCTGTCCTGGGGAGACCTCCATGGTGTCAGGTGGAAGACACAAGAGGTACCCGTGGGGCCTCCCTCATGCAGCCCAGTGGCCAGTACCCGCCTACTCACCTCATCACTCTAGATGGACAGGGGTTCAGGGGGTCAGTGGCATCTCCCTGTTCTCATTTCATCCCAGCACCGCCCACAGGGAAGTTGCTAAGCAACTCTGTGCCAGCTGCACAGAGAGGACGCTTATACACACGCCCCCCTCCCAGCACCTGGGGCTCTCATGGTCAGGCCCCTCCCAGGATATGGAGCTCACCTGAGCAGGTACCCAGCAGCCCACGGGGCTCTCATGGTCAGGCCCCTCCCAGGATATGGAGCTCACCTGAGCAGGTACCCAGCAGCCCACGGGGCTCTCATGGTCAGGCCCCTCCCAGGATATGGAGCTCACCTGGGCAGGTACCCAGCAGCCCACGGGGCTCTCATGGTCAGGCCCCTCCCAGGATATGGAGCTCACCTGGGCAGGTACCCAGCAGCCCACGAGACTCTCGTGGTCAGGCCCCTCCCAGGATATGGAGCTCACCTGAGCAGGTACCCAGCAGCCCATGGGGATCTCGTAGTCAGGCCCCTTCCAGGATATGGAGCTCACCTGAGCAGGTACCCAGCAGCCCACGGGGCTCTCATGGTCAGGCCCCTCCCAGGATATGGAGCTCACCTGAGCATGTACCCAGCAGCCCACGGGGCTCTCATGGTCAGGCCCCTCCCAGGATATGGAGCTCACCTGGGCAGGTACCCAGCAGCCCACGGGGCTCTCATGGTCAGGCCCCTCCCAGGATATGGAGCTCACCTGGGCAGGTACCCAGCAGCCCACGAGACTCTCGTGGTCAGGCCCCTCCCAGGATATGGAGCTCACCTGAGCAGGTACCCAGCAGCCCATGGGGCTCTCGTAGTCAGGCCCCTTCCAGGATATGGAGCTCACCTGAGCAGGTACCCAGCAGCCCACGGGGCTCTTGTAGTCAGGCCCCTCCCAGGATATGGAGCTCACCTGAGCAGGTACCCAGCAGCCCACGGGGCTCTCATGGTCAGGCCCCTCCCAGGATATGGAGCTCACCTGAGCAGGTACCCAGCAGCCCACGGGGCTCTTGTAGTCAGGCCCCTCCCAGGATATGGAGCTCACCTGAGCAGGTCCCCAGCAGCCCACGGGGCTCTCATGGTCAGGCCCCTCCCAGGATATGGAGCTCACCTGGGCAGGTACCCAGCAGCCCACGGGGCTCTTGTAGTCAGGCCCCTCCCAGGATATGGAGCTCACCTGAGCAGGTACCCAGCAGCCCACGGGGCTCTCATGGTCAGGCCCCTCCCAGGATATGGAGCTCACCTGAGCAGGTACCCAGCAGCCCACGGGGCTCTTGTAGTCAGGCCCCTCCCAGGATATGGAGCTCACCTGGGCAGGTACGCAGCAGCCCACGGGGCTCTCGTGGGCAGGCCCCTCCCTCGATATGGAGCTCCCGTGGACAGGTACCCCGGCAGGGCTGGGCACACAGGAACCGTGCACATAGCCCTCATTGCAGAGCACCCGCAGCACCCCTGTCACTCAGAGCTGACACAGAGCACCTCAGAGCAGGACCTGAACTAACAAACAGCAGCTCCGATAGGTCTGTGACCCTAGGCTTCACTCTGTGCGGCCTCCCTCCACCTGGTCTTCCAGGGGCTTCCACTGCAGCCGGGGCACCAGGCCTCTGTCTCCACCCACCACCCCTCCTCTCCCTGACTCCTGGGTTCCTCTCATTAGCAGAGGGTCTTCTTGAAGTTGTCTCCCACTCATGGACCAGATAAAATGATTCGAAAACAAGCCAGGGCTGCCGCCCCTTGTCTATCCTGACTCTCGGGACCCTACACCTGTTCCTTGGATCTGGCCGGTGCAGCAAGGCCCATTTTCTGCAACTCTGAGCCCCTGAGGGGCGGGGATTGGCTGACCTGGGCAGCCTGACCCGGCCGGCCAGCCCTCCCCAGGTGTGCCTGTGTTGAGGTCAATATAAACACCCCTCCAGGCAGCAAAAGCCTCTGCAGCTGTGCCTGACGCCATATTCTCTGCCCCGTCAGCAGTCTCGGGGCTGGGCTGGTGGGAGGGAGTAGGGCCCACGGCTCTATGAGTGGCCTGGTGTGACTGGGGCTCTGCTGGACTTTCTGCAGGAGTTGCCGGGCTGCCACCTGCTAAAGAAGAGGATGTGTCACCCATACTTGCTGCTGGAATTTCTCCCCTGGCAGAGGTGAGGAAGGAAAAGAGCAGTGGGGGCCGGGACAGAAGGGGTACCTCAGGCAGGGAGATGGAACGCTTCCAGAAGAGTGCCCGGGGCCAGGACCATCCTGGCTGGCCTGCAGGCACCAAGTCGGCCTGCGTGTTGTCGCTGGTGTGACTCCAAGCCCCTTCCTCTAGGCTTTCAAGTCCTTGCACACATTCCGGTGTTTTACCTGGGAAGGGTGGGAAAAGTTCAGCAGCAGCTGGCCTGGGGCTCAGCTCACATTTACTCACAAACACCTCTTCATGGTTCCCCAGCTTTGCAATGAGGACGCTTCTTGTGTGGGGGCTGCTGGCTGCATGGGAGACAGTTCCCCAGCTGTGACCAACTTCAGAATTGTTTACCACTGGAGCAAGTGTCCTGATAGGGTTTTCCTCTGTATGACCAGTGGGTTCTTAATTAGCAATGTGAACGGTGATATCAGAGGTCCTGAATCAGGATGGAAATACTTATTTTACGCGTGTACAGGCGTAAAAACCTGGGGAGGCCATGTGCAGCCGGCACCCTTAGGGATGGGCTTCCAACTGACCCCTCAGCGTTCTGGTGTCCAGCCACTGCTTTAGGATTTCTGGGTCCCAATGCTGACTCTCAGGGCTCTGCGATCCAGCCTTTGTTGGCCTTTAATGAGACCCGCACTTCCAGGATCCTACAGAGCAGGGTCTGTGTGACTGTTCTGTGGCTTCTGTAACAAATGACCACAAGCTGGATGGTTTAAAACAACAGGAATTCATCCTCCCCCAGTCGTGGAGACCAGACATCTGAGATCAGGGTGTTGCAGGACGGAAGTCTCTCCAAAGGCTCCAGGATAGGGTTCTTCCTGCCTTTTCCAGCTTCCGGGGGCTCCAGGCGTCCCCAGGCTCGTGGCTGCATCCCTCCCGTCTCTGCCTCTGTCTTCACGTGGCTTCTCCTCTGTGTCTGTGCCTCTCCTCTTTTGTCTCTCATAAGGACTCTCTCAGTTGGATTGAGGGCCACCCTAACCCAAGATGACCTCACCTTGAGATCCTTAACTACATATACAAAGACCCTTTTCCCAGATATGGTCCTGTTCACGTGTTCTCGGGGGACACATCTTTTGGGGCCAGCATTCAACCCATTACCTGTGTATAAAATAACCCTCATTTTAGGAGATTACCAAGGTCCCGTATAGACAGGCACAGACAGCAGCCATGTGGGTGGGGGTCTGGGGAGAATGAGGACCCTGGAATCACCTGGAAGGGATGAAGTCCTGGCTGCATTAGGTGAGCTCTTCCACCACGGGGCCCGTGGAAACAGCCGCTCCACTCTGTCCGTGGAAAGGGACCCAGTGCCGAGTCCAGAAGTGGTTACCTTGCAAAGCTGGCTCTTTTGGGATTTCGTCATCAGTAGCATCATGTAACCAGTAACTACGGGCTTGGAGGAGTCACTCTCTGACACATGATGACAGCACTAGTCACTTTAGGCTCATCAAGCCTAGAAAAGGAATGTTTGAAGGAGAAGAGTTTGGGAGATTGCGAAGCTTGGTTGTCAAGGAAACTGAGCAGGTTTGTCAAGGAAACTTCTCCCTTAAACTGAAGGCAGGGCTGGGAGAGCTGAACCCCAGAGATCTTGTAAAGGGGCTGCTCTGAAGCACCATCACCTGAGAGGTGGTCTCAGCGTGAGCTGGGGTTTGAGAAAAGTGTGATGAGATTAAGCCTGACTTTCTGTGACAGCTGGGGAGGGGTTTGTAAAGCACCTTGGCTTTTAAGGCACAAGTTTGTTGCTGGACAAAGTGTCTCCCAAAACTGGGCTGAAGCTCAAGCTGTCTCTTTCCCCTTCTTGTGACAGTCCAGGGCAGGTGGGTGTCAGGTCCCAGGCTCTGTCCCCCTTGTTTCTCCTCCCTGCTTCCAGGTGAGGGCTCCAACCAGCAGGGTGGGGTGACCAGGTGGGCATCATGCCCTCCGTCCTAGGATGCAGGCTGGCCAAGCCCTCACCACCTCCACCCCTTCCCCTTGGTAACACGAGACACTACACCCTAGCTGTAAGGGGTGGGAAGGCTGGGAGGTGCAGGGTAGCTGTGAACAGGAAAAAGGGAAATGGGTCCTGATGGGTAGCTGCGCGGCCCTGCTGTGAGGGTCGCCCAGACGCTAGTGCACAGACTCTGGGTCCTGTGAAGGTTCGATGCTTTGTGGTTCTGGAAATCCTATAGGAGATGGTCCACAGTAGGTGAAGCTAATGCTCTCAGTGGAGGTGGTGAAGCTAAAGATCTGCAGTTCAGACCGAAGGTGCCGATGTACATACAGGACAAAATCATCTCGTGTGAATGGACTTCAGGCACGTTTAACATGAATGCAGTCATGTTAATGCCTAGCACCTTCTATCTTGTGCCTCTCCTCAGGGACCCCCTCCTCAGTTCCTGAGGATCCTGTAACTCCCGTACAGGGGGATGGAGAGTGGGCTCTGTCCAGTCTGAGCCCTGAGTTACCCTGCGTGTGAGTCGGCTCAGGACCGCCGTAACAAATACCACAGACTGGGCCGCTTGAATAACAGACCTATCTCCCAGTCCTGGATGCTGTCTGAGATCAAGGTGTGTGCAGGCTGGCTTCTCCTGAGGCCTCTCTCCTTGGTGCTTAGACAGCCGTCTTCTCCCCAGGTCCTCACGTGGTCTCCCCCTGTGCCTATCTGTGTCCTAATCTCTTCTTGTAGGACACCAATCCTATTGGATTAAGATCCACCCTAGTGACCTCATTTTTACCTTGATCGCCTCTTTAAAAATCCCATCTCCAAATACAGCCACATCCTGGGGTCCTGGGGGTTAGGGATTCAGCATGTGAATTTGGGGGGACGTGGCTGAGCCTATCCCATCCTCCTTAGGAGCCAAGTGTGCCTCGGTCCTTCCTTCCCTCAAGTCACACGAGGTGATGTAGTGGCTCAGGGAGAGGCCACTCATGCAGAGTCTGTGTCCCAGCTGGGGAGCCCTTCTCTGCTCTCTCTGATCAGGCCGTGGCCGTGCCAGTCCCCTCGTGAGGTGAGCAGTTCTGGGGTTTCCTGCCGTGTCGCCTGGCCGGCTGAGGTGCTCATTGTCAGGGAACCCAGGAGCCAGCAGCCTCGTGGGGATGCCGGGGACTTTCAGGGCCTTGGCAGATGTCTCTCCCAGCAGATACCCTAGCGAAAGTGGGGAAACTTTGGGGGGATTACAGGTGGGGGAGAGTCACAGTCTCGTTTATGCTTCAGAAAGACCACGTTGGGGTGGGATGTGAGGTGCACCGTGCGGGCAGGGAGTTTTGTCACGGCCTGGTGGAGGAACCAGGCACAGGATCGGGCTTGGGCCAGGACTGTGGGCGTAGAGGTGAATTAGTGTGGGAACTGGCCACAGACTGCTGTCGAAATCTCGGCTTCCCTGTGCACCGAGGCCAAACAGAAATACGGAGACAGGGATTTTGGAGGAAGAGAGAGATGGCTTTATTCTTCTGCCAGACAACAGGGAAGACACAGCTGGCTAGCGCCTCAAGAACTGGGCACCCCTCCTTGAGAATCAGGGAAGATTTTATACGTGGGGCTCTCGCGGTCCGGGGTATAGGATGAGGATCGAAGTAGTGAAGGTCTTGCATTCCTCCTTTCCTTTGCATTATTTCAAAACAGTCATAGTTGGCATCAGGCTGCCCGGTAATTGGCGTCCGGCAGTCTGGTAATTGCATCCGTTTGCTTCTGGTTTATCGACCGGTGACCTTGTTTCTGAAATGCAAAAACTATAGGGGGTGACTTGTTATGAAGGGCGTATAGAATGTAAGTGCTGGACATAATAAGGTTAGGGAGTGAGAGGCAGGGGATGTAACTCACACAGAGTTAGGGGTAATGGGTGCCAGAGGTAAATTACATAGTGTCAGGGAGTGAGATTAGCTTTGTAAAGTACACATCTAGTTACTACAAATTAGTGACAAAGTAAAACAAGGAGTGATTAACTCTTTCAGGCCAGATTATGTTTCTTCTCTAGCCTATTCACTGTTCCCTTTGTTTTCCTTGTTCTCAGGGGAGGGAAAACTTCATTTCTATTTTTGCTGCGGCAAGACTCTGGAGGAGCAGATGACAGTCAGTGGGACACAAGGAGAGTGGGAGCCTGGGAGACCCCAGTGTTACCGAACGAAACTTGGGGCCGCTTGCCCGAGTGCAGTAAAGCCAGTCTACTGACACCGGGTGTGGTGAAGGGAAGCGCAGCTTTAATTGTAAGAGTGCCAATACAAGGAGGCCAGGTGGCCTGTGCTCTAAAACCCCAAACTCCCTGAAGGATTTCAGCAAAGGAATTTTAAAGGCCAAGTGAAGGAGGGGGGTCGCAGGGTATGCGATCAGCTGGTGCACAATTCTCCGGTTGATGGTGAGGTAACAGGCGGTTAACATTATAAATTCTTAGGCACCAGAAGTTCCGGGGCTACCTGTTCAAGATCATCAGGTAGTTAATTTCTTCCGTTTGGTGGTGGTTTCAGCATCTGTAAAACAACTCAGGAAGTGTGCATCAGATACTGTTATCCAGGTACTTCAGAGAGGAGCTACAGCAGAGGATGTCGGGGAGGGGTCTGTACTGGGAAGGCCCCGTAGGGTCCTGCTCGGTTACACCCGGTGCCTGGGCTCGGCAACCTGGGAAGGTGGGGCTGCTCCTGGGTGTGGGGAGCTGCAGGATCCCAGTCCTCTGAGGGGCCTGTTAGCCCCCAAGGTGAGATGGGGGTGCAGTGACTGGACAGAGGAGTCTGGCCTGCGAGAGGGGTCGAGGCTGGAAATGTCATGGGAATCATCGCAGGGAGGGAGAGGAAAGGCCAATGGGGGCAGGTAGGTCACAGCAGACTACGTGCAGGTGACTGCCGTCCAGTTGGAAGCAACTCAGAGCCAGAAAGGAGTAGCCGTCAGGGGCTCAGCTCCATTCTCTTGTTCCTTTGTAAAACCACTGTGTCAGAGTTTGAGACACTGCCAGTAGATGTCTGGGCCCAGTGCTGCCATGGCTTCATCAAAGGGGCCCAGGGGGAACACAGAACCACTGCAGGCCCCGCCCATGTCCTCAGTGGGAATGAATCCCATCGGGGCTCCTGGGCTCACAGACTTGAGGGAACCTCTGTCCTCAGGACTGGTCTTCCTCCTTCCTCTCACCTGCTGGTCAGAGGCCCAGGCACCCCCAACCTGGCTCCACCCCCAGGGCCTGGATTCTGGGACAGCTTAGGCGTAAGCAAGACCCTCATGTTCCTTTATCTGCCTGGGGGCGAGACTGTCTTAAACGCTGCAATTGACTGATGATAGAGGGCTGAGTGTTTCCAGCAGGTATGGGTGGAAAGATGGGGCGTGAAGTTCCTGTGTCTGCAGGGTCTTCCCAGCGTGAAGATCTGTGTGTTTCCCCGGCCAGTCAACATCCGCCCAGGAAGCCCAGATCCAGCATTACGAGGGCAGAGGCTCTCCCCTTGCTTATCTGTAACTTCCCACTCCCACAGTGAGGAGCCTGGCTCCCACCATCTGCCGTTTATGTATGCATTGCTCCTTTCCAGGTTACACGTGCAGAGGTTTCAGAGTTGTTAGCTACTACACCCTGGAAAGAACTTCGTAAAATAAAGCCCACTGTTTATATAGGGTCCATTTTGCCTTTAATCTACAGATTCCATTCATTTCCAAAGGTAACTTAGGTCAGCACCTTTGATCCCATCCCCTACGGTGAGTTGTTTCCATATATTTCTAATACAGTTAGACTCTGTCACATTATGTATTCCATCCTGCCACACTCCTACATCCCAAATAACTAAATTTGAATAGATTATGATTGGCCCCTTGGGCTACACACATCTGTGGGCTTAGACAAATGCACAGTGACAGGTATCCATCCTAGAGTGTCACATGGAACGCTTCAAACCCCCACCCCATGATCTGCTTATCATCTGTGTAGCTTTGCCTTTCCCAGAGTGTCACCAATGGGGTCATACTGTGTGCAGCCTCCTCAGCCTGGATGCTTTCACGTAGCAGTACATACTGAGGATTTATCCATGTCCTTCCATGGGCTGATGGTGCATTCCTTTCTGCTGAGTAGTATTCCACTGCACGTGTATGGGCGGAAAGACAATTTCCCCTCTACTTTTCTAGGTTCTTGGTTGAGGCCCCCCTGCCCCTGAAATAAAAGACAGGTTACCAGGAGAAAAGCAGAAGTTTAATTACATGTATACCTTCTGAATGCAGGGGGGATAGCAAGGAAAACTGAGTCACTCCCTGAAATGACCAAAACCATCCCCTTAAATACCTCTTCAGCTAAAAACAGAAGAAATATGCTGGGGAAGGGGGGGAGACCACTTATGGCAGGTTATCATGCAAAGCACAGTAAACAAGGGTATGATTGTTTGCACATTTAAGTCAGGACTTCTCCATTGAAAAGAGTTACTTAAGATTTAATTATCCTTCCATTTTTGGTGCAAAGAGGGACATACCCTTATAAATGGAGACTTCTGTATTGTAAATGTCTTTCATAAAACAGCAATCTCAGTTTTCTGAGATACTTTTATTGGATATATTATTTTATTTTTGGCTGCATTGGGTCTTTGTTGCTGCGTGCAGGCTTTTCTCTGGTTGTGGCGAGCAGGGGCTACTTTTCTTTGCAGTGCATGGGCTTCTCATTGTGGCTTTTCTTCTCGCGGAGCACAGGCTCTAGGTGTGCAGGCTTCAGTAGTTGTGGCACACGGGGTCAATATTTGTGGCTCGTGGGCTCTAGAGCGCAGGCTCAGTAGTTGTGGAGCACGGGCTTAGTTGCTCTGGGGCATGTGGGATCTTCCCGGACCAGGGCTCGAACCCGTGTCCCCTGCACTGGCAGGCAGACTCTTAACCACTGAGGCTCCAGGGAAGCCCCCCCCGCCTTTTTTTTTTTAAAGCAGACCAATAATCCTTATGCCAGAGAGACATATTTTGGGGTGGCATTCTACTCACCTTGACGTGGATGTACCCCAATTTGCTTATACATTCATCTTTTGAAGGATATCCAGATTTCTTCAAGTTTTTAGCCATTATGAAAGTGCTGCTGTGCATAATTGCATCCTTGTTTGCATTTGGACATAGATTTTCAAAGCAGTTGCCTGAATACTGGAAGCATGATTGTTGGATCCCAACGTGAGACTTGTTTAGTTTTGGAAAAAACTTCCAAATTGTCTTACAAAGTGGCTGCACATGCATCCCCCCAGCTATGAAGGAGAGCTCCTTTTGTTCCTCACACTCTAGCAATTGGTATTTTCATATTTTTGGAGTTTAGCAGTGCTAAATAGGTATGCTGTGATATCTCATGATTTTAATTTGTAATTCCCTAATAGTATATGATGTTGAGCTTGTTTCTGTATGATTTTTACCATCTGTATATCCTTTTATGGCGGGATGTGTGTTCAAATCATGCTGTTCACATTCATGCTTAGAGGAGCCCTGTCTCCTCAGGACCCACTGGGGCTTTGGCTTCTGGGACACGCGGGTTGCGTCCACGCTGACGGCCGGGCTTCAGGACAAGCTGGGGTCGAGTCCACACTAACAGAAGCCGAGTCTCCTCAGGACCCCCTGAGGCTTCAGCTTTGGGACACTGTGGGGTCCAGTTCATGCTGAGAGGAGCCTGGTCTCCTCAGGACCTGCGGGGAGGTGACACCACTGAGGGAAAAGGTGAGGAAATGTGGGGAGAAGGTTCCTGTGCGTTGCTGACCACTGAGGGTGTCTGTCTTCAGAGGACCCAGGAGAGGAAGGGCTTGATGTGGAAAACTGGGTTTTTGGCCGCTTTTGTGTGTGGTGTAGACAGAGTGCAGTGTTGTTCTTTGGCGAGTGGCGTCCGGTTTTCCCAGCACCGTTCATTGAGGGGACTGTCCTTTCCCTGATGTATGTTCTTGGCTCCTTGCTTGTGAATTAACTGATCACATACCTGTAGGTTGGTTCCTGGGCTCTCTGCTCTGTTCCTTTGGTCTGTGCGCCTGTTTTTGTGCCAATTCCACACTTTTTGGGGAATGTAGCTTCGTAATGAAGTGTGAAGTCAGGGAGCGAGATGCCTCCAGCCCATTCTCCTTCCTCAGGGTGACTTTGGCTCTTCTGGGTCCTTTGTGGTTCCACACACATCTTAAGATTGTTTGCTCTGTTTCTATGGAAAGTGTCTTTGGACTTTTGGTAGGGATTGTGTTGAATGTGTACATTAATTTGGCTAGAATGCATATTTTTTAAAATTAAAAAAAAAAATTTTGGGCCACACCATGTGGCATGCAGGATGCAGGATCTTAGTTCCCCAACCAGGGATCGAACCTGCGCCCCCTGCAGTGGGAGCGCAGAGTCCCAACCCCTGGACGGCCAGGGAAGTCCCACCTTAGAATGCATATTTTCACACTATTCTTTTTACCCATGAGCACGGGGTATCTTTCCATTTATTTTTGTCTGTTCAGTTTCCTTTATCAGTGTCTTCCAGTTTTCATTGTGCAGGTCCTTCACGTCCTTGGTTAAATTTACTCCTAGTTATCTTTTTGGATGCAATTTTAAGTGGGATTTTTTTTTAAATTCTTTTTCTGATGGTTCATTATCAGTGTATAGAATCACAAATGATTTTTGTGCATTGATTTTTCTTTCTTTTGTATCCTGCAGCTTTACTGAATTCATTTTTTAGTTGTAACAGTTTTTTGTTGGTTGAATGTGGAAAACTAGAATTCAGAAATCCCACTGTTTCAACTACATCTAGGTCATCCACAGCATCCAAGACATAGTGGCTCCCAATATAATCTTCCCACGGTGCCTATTGTAGTATGTGGCCTCCTACAAGGGTGATTGGCATCACCACTGTGGGTGAGCTGGATCTGGGTAGAGCTTGGCCTCTATAACAAAGTTTGATGTCTGTATTTCTGGCGTGGTATGACATGGTTGTTTGATAAGCACTTTATTTTCTAGTAAATTTCAAGTGTATAAAAAACTTCAAATAGCAGTATCAAGTTTTTCCACATTCACAAAATACACCAGTTTGTTTTACCCTGTGAGAGTGGGAGGGCCACTCTCCCAGGGAACCAGCACATAACCCCAAAATGGGGAATAATTATGGTTTCCACATTATAATCCTATCCCCAGACCTGCTTCCACTTTCACCAGCTGCCCCAGCTTTGTGGAAACGTATTTTTCCATTCGAATCCAGTTTTCTTTTCTTGGAACCATCACTGGGGCTTTTCCTCACTTTAAAAACCTTGCTGGATTTAAAGTGTGCAAGATGAGCATGATCTGGGTGGTTTTTCTCTATGGCTTCTTTCACTTAGGATGTTTTCAATGTTTATCCACATTGTAACATTGATCATTATTTCATTCATTTTTCCATTGTGATTAAAAACACATAACATTTACCACTTAAACCATTTTTTAAAGCTTTTTTAAAAAATTTATTTTATTTTATTTTTTGGCTGTGTCGGGTGTTTGTTGCTGTGTGCAGGCTTTCTCTAGTTGCGGCGAGCGGGGGCTACTCTTAGTTGCTGTGTGCAGGCTTCTCATTGCGGTGGCTTCTCTTGCGGAGCACGGGCTCTAGAGCGCAGGCTCAGTATTTGTGGCGCACGGGCTTAGTTGCTGCATGGCATGCGGGATCTTCCAGGACCAGGGCTCAAACCCGTGTCCCCTGCATTGGCAGGCAGATTCTTAACCACTGCGCCACGAGGGAAGACCCATTTAAACCATTTTTAAGTGTACAGTGCTATGGCGTTAACTACATTCACATTGTTCTAAAAAATATCCTCACCATCCATCTCCAGAACTTTATTTTCCCCATGTGAAACCATAGTCATTAAACACTAACTCACCTCAACCTCTGGCAACCTTATTCTACTTTGTCTTTGAATTTGACTTATCTGGATACCTCATACTAGTGGAATCATAGAACGTTTGTCCTTTCTGTGTCTGGCTTGTTTCACTTAGCATAATAACTTCAAGGTTCATCACATTGTAGCATGTGTGAGAATTACCTTAGTTTTAAAGGTTGAGTCATATTCCATTGTGTATATACTACACTGTACTTATCCATTCATCTGTTGAAGGATGTGTTGTGTTGCTTCCACCTTTTGGCTATTGTGAATAATGTTGCTATGAATATGGGGTACATATATCTGTTCCAGTCCTTGCTTTCTAATATTTTGGGTGCACACTCTGGAGTGGAATCAAGGGATCATACATTTTCCATGTTTTTGAGGAGCCACCATACAGTTTTCCACAGTGGCTGTATAATTTTACTTTATTCCTTTATATGACAGAATAATGCAGCTTATGTGTCTACCTTATTTTGCTTATCTGTTTACCTGCTGATGGACATTTAAATCTTTTCTACCTTGGGCTACTGTGAACAGTGCTGCTATGAATAATTGGTGAACAAGTTTTTGTTTGAACACCTGTTTTCAATTTTTGGGGAATATGTCTAGGAGTGGAGTTGTTGAACCACATGGTAATTATATTTTATATTTTTGAGTAAATGCTAAAGTTTTGTACATATAGACTGCACCATTGTACATCTCCACAAGTAACTTTTAAGGGTTCTAATTTCTCTACATTGTTGCCAACATTTGTTATTTTTATTTATATATTAAAAAATTTATTTTTATTCTAGTGTGTGTGAAGGGGCATCACATCGTGGCTTTAATTTGCATTTTCATCATGACTACTGATGTTTGACATCTTTTCATTTCCTTGTTGACCATTTGTATGTCTTGCCTGAAGAGCAGTCCATGCAAGCCATTTGTCTGTTTCAAAAATTTTATTGTTTGTCTTTTTGTTGATGAGTTGTAAAAGTCCTGGGTATATTCTAGGTAAAGAGTCTTATCAGATATACAACGTGCCAATATTGTCTTCCATTCTGTGGGCCGTCTTTTTACTTTCTGAATAGCCTCTTTTGATGCACAAAGGTTTGTAATTTTGAGGAAATCCAATTTGTCTATTTTTTCCTTTCATTTCTTATGCTTTACTGTCAAATCTAAGAAACCATTGTTAAATTCATGGTCAAGAAGATTTAATTCCTTGGTTTATTTGAGAGTTCATACAGTCATCCCTTGGCACCCACTAGGCCAGGCTTTAGGTCTTGGGTTGAGTCAGTGTGAGGGTTCAGGGGCCATGGTTTAGGGTTATGGGTCATTGTTGGAGAGTCATGGTAGAGGGTTGTGGTTAAAGGGTCAGGGTCGGGGATTAGAGTTTAGGGGTCAGGGGCGAGGGTCTAGGGGTCTGGGGCTAGGGTTGTTAGGGGGTTAAGGTTAGAAGTTAGGGTTCTTAGGGTAAAGGTTAGAGTTATGTTTAAGCACAATTGGCCCTCATTGCCCTCCCCTCTCCCTCTCTCTGAAGCCTTCAGAATGGATAGGACTTGCCCAGGGTCAGACAGGAGTCAGGGAGCTGAGGTCAATAACTGTTTTTCTGGCCTCCCTTCCCTCAGTCCTGGGCTCTGAGAGAAGAATGAAATGTCTGTTCTTGTCTCGGACTGTTTCTTACCCAACTCAACCTCTGTCAAGGATTGGGGAGGGTGTCAGAAGTCATGCATGGTTTCCTTCTGCCCTCCTACCTGGGAAGGGTGATGCTGACCCTACTCTGCCTGGGCAGCCCCAGTTTCCAGCACAGCCCAGACAGCAGGGCACTCAGTGGACATGTGTGGATTTATACAGGACTGGGTGCAGTGACCTGCCAGCCCCCAGATGTTGCCTTCTTAAGGGCTGGTGGGGCCCTCCTGACACTGGAGGCATCCTTTGTCCCATCTGAGTGGGCATGAATAGATGATCAGGTCTCAGGCAGGACAGCCCTTGACCTCTGACTATCCAGGCAGGCATCTGTGGTCCTCTAGCTCAGTCCAGCCTGGGCACTGCCAGGCCCTCATGTATAGTTACAGAGCTGACCGTGATGCCGGGCAATTCAACAGCTACCTAGGCAGTGTAGACATTCCTTTGAGAAGTTTCAACTACCAACATCCATGTGGTTGAGAAAAAGGCCTCCCCCTCACAGCCTCATAGGCTGCCAAGAGAAGTAATAATCCTCTAAACATTGGAATGTGTCCCTGACACAACAACCATACAGGAGACCATAGCCCTGCAATCCTTTGTCCTTTCAGTCGTTAGAAACTTTTGACATTCATATTCATTAAGAATCAAAGATATGGGAGCACCTGGACCTCACAATGGGAGGTTCACACTGAGACTGAATTGTCTTGGAGAGCCATATGCATCCATGTGGCCTCTGGAAAGCCTGCCAATTATGGGTTCCATGGCATGGAATAATTCTTGAGCCTCCCATTACTTCATTGCACAAGAGTTTCCTTACCACCCTAGCATTTGGTTTCTTCACTTAGTAAATGAGAGAGAAGAAACTGGAAAATGAGCAGTATTGTTTTTCAGGGATGGGCAATTAATATGGCCAGGGAGATGGCATAACTCAAGGGCTCCCACCTCTCAGGGGCAGGAATGAGGTCTGTGTGTCTTCTGAGGGCACATGGGCTGTTTTGGGCCCACCTCTGAGATGTGAGGACCTGATGCCCAAGGAAAGAGACTTGAGTTTACCACCACCAATGATCCTGACTTGTCAGCAAGTGAAAGAACTTCTTGCAGTCTTGGGAGGACAGTAAGAGCACTGGATGAGTAGCTGCAGCCCCTGACCCTGAGTTGAACCCCTTTCTTCCTTTTGTGTCAGATTCTGTGCTGTGCAGTGAGCTGTCATTGACTTAGAATCTGTTGCTTTCTGCCAGCCAGCATCTGTTCTCAGGCCCAAGTGCCTCAGTTTTCCTTTGGGAATTACATCTCACCTGCTTCCAGTCCAAACAGTTGCAGAAGGATGACCCCATGTTCCACCCAGCTTGAAGATGGGTTTACAACCCACATCTAGTCAGTCCCATTTTCCATCTTCTGGTGATGGGTCAAGGATGAGAATGCAACCCAAGCCAGATCAAAGGCATTTAAAACCATGACTTTCTTGGAACCCAAGAAAAGGAGAAACTCTTTCTTGGAAAATGGATGGTGAGTGGTTGTCAGCCTAGAATTGCTGTTGGCCCAAGGGCAATGAGAGAGCCTGTGCCTGTGAATGGGATCCCCCAAAGGCACTGAGCAGGACAAAGTTTTGGAGAGAAGCAAGGTCACACTGAGATAGTGTGAGCCACTGGACCTACCAGGTCCAAAACCATTCTTTAACTTGCCACTTGCAAGTATTAATTTATTTCTACCCTTACAATAAATACTAACTTATTTTACTTCAGTAAGTGTGTCCAGTCATTGGGAAAAGAAAAATTCGTAGTTGATACATCTGAATCAATAATCCCTGATCCTTCCTCAGGTGTCCTCACTGGGTAGGCATGGCTGGGGGAGATGAAAATTCTGGGTGGGAGCAGATATTAGTGGAGCTGCCAAACAGCTCTGCCCCTGTTCCTTCCCTGTCCCGGGAGAGGGAAACCCTGGAACAGTAATAGGATAACCAGTATGGGGAAGAGGTTCCTCAGTGATTAATTGGTCTTTTTGTAATTTCCTTAATTTAGTGTTCATGTTGGTAATGTGTTTTTACAAAGAAATCACCCGTTTCTTCTAGATTTCCAGTTTGTTACAGTAGGTTTCTCTTATTTGACATTTAATTTTTCCTGTCTAATTTTCTACAGAATCATGACAAATAATGAACAAATATTGATACTCTATTATTAACCGAAGTCCCTATTCATGTTCCCTTTGTTATACCTTTCCTTGTTCCAGGATCTCAAAGGACATGGGGTCATCATATCTATTTAGTCTCTTCTGGGCTTTGACAGTTGCTCAGACTCTCCTTGTTTCCATGACCTTGACAGTGTGGAGGAGGACTGGTCAGGTATTTTATAGACTGCCGGGCACTGGGATTTGCTTGGTGTTTTTGTTGTGGTTAGACTTAGCTTTGAAAAAGCAGATCACAGACATGAAGTGCTTCCTCTTCACTGTATGTCAAGAGGACAGTCTCTCAAGGGAACTTCTCACTTATATTCTCAACTTTGGTCACCTAGCTGAGGTAGTGTTTGTCAAGTGTTCCCACAGTGAAGTTAATTTTTTCCCATGTCCATCCTGTGTGTCTTATTTAGGAGGAAGTCATAATGCAGAACCCACACTTGAGGAGAGAGGGGTTAGCTTCACATCCTTGATGGATAGCTGAGTGGCTATATAAATTGTTTAGAAGCTTTCTGCATAGGAGATTTCTTTTTAACACCGTTCATCAAAAACTATGTAATTTATTTTTACCAGTTTGGGCACGTGAATAATTATTGTAAACTTTTGGTTATAATGCAGTGCTACATTATAAGACTGCTTAGTTAATTCTTGCTTTGGCTGTTGAGAGCTTTTTCCATTTGCTCCTGTTTTCATTTTACATAATTTCTCTTTTGTGGGTTTTTAAAATTTTTGGTACTTCTTTACTTTCTGATATTTTAAGATTATCCTGCTTCATATATTTACTGTCTCAGTCCTAGTATCAGCCCTTTCTTCAAAGAGCCCTTGTTCCTTTTATTAGAGAATGGTATTAAAAACGTACATGTGGGAGCTAAATATGCTCAGCTGACAGTGCATGGAAATATATGCAAGTATCCCAGCCTATGCATACACACATAATTATAAAGATTTCCATGTGGAACTATGTGCAGGCTAAAGAGAGTTTATACTGATATCTCCAACCGGATCTGTTATGACATGGATATTGTAACCTTCTCCCTTTGTTTGACTGTAACATCCCACTCCAGTGGTAAGAAACCTGGCTTCCACCATTTGTCATTTATTAAATTCAGTGCTTGTTCCATTCAATTACTGATATAGTAGTTTCAGTAGTATTAGCTACTACCACTCATGGAAAGAACATAGAGTCCACTGTGTATGTATGACACATTTTGTCTTTGGCCTACAGATTCTGTACATTTCCAAAGTTAACTTAGGTCAACCCATTTGTCCCACTACCAACAGTGAGTTTTTTCATACATTTCTGAATCAGATTCTTTGTTACATTCTGTATTCCAGTCTTTGACACTCCCATATCCTAAGCAGCTAAGTTTGAATAGATTGTAATTTACTTGTTGGGTTGTAAAAATCTGTGGGTATAGACAAATGCATAGTGACAGGTATTCACCACTAAAGTATCTTATGGACTATTTCAACCACATATTCTATACATTGTTTACCATGTCAGTTTTGCCTTTTCTAGAATGTCATATAAATGAGGCCATACAGTGTGTAGCACTTCAGACTGGATTCTTTCACTTAGCAATGTAAGTTAGATGTATCTATTTTTTTTTTTGCACGGGTTGATGGTCCATTCCTTTATATCTCTGAATACTATTGCATTGCATGTATATTAGAGGAAAAATAATTTTCCCTCTACCCTTCTATGTTCTTTATTGAGATCTCCCTTGTAATGAAAAAGAGAGGAACTAGAGAAAACAATCAGAAGTTTAATATATACCATGCATACCTCCTGTATACTTGAAAGATACCTAGGAAAACTGAGTCACTCCCTGAATTGGCCCAAGCCGTTACCTTAAATGCTATCTTCTGCTGAGAACAAAAGAAAGATGTTAGGGAACGGAAGAAGCCATTTAAAGGAGGTTATTAGGCAAAGCACAGTAAACAAGGGTATGGTTGTTACACAGATTTACATCCAGGCCTGTTTCATTGACAAGGTTTTTTTTATAAAAAACATTTATTTATTTGGCTGTGCCAGGTCTTAGTTGCGGCCTGTGGAATCTTTAGTTGCGGCATGTGGTCTCTTAGTTGCAGCATGCAGGATCTAGTTCCATGACCAGGAGTTGAACCCTGGCCCCCTGCATTGGGAGCATGGAGCCTTAGCCACTGGACCAGCAGGGAAGTCCCAACAAGCTTTTCTTGATATTTAGTCATCATTCAATTCCTGGTCCAGAGAGGGACAAACCCTTACAAATGGAGATATCCTTAATAAATGTAAATTTACCTCATAAAAGGGCATTTTCTACTTGGCTTTGAAAGATTCTCCTGGGTCTGCTCTTTCTTATTAATCAGTCCAAAATAATCCTTTTGTCAAATGGGCATATTTTGGGGTGGTGTATTCGGCTCTCCTTGACATGTATGTGCCCTAATTTGCTTATGAATTCACCTACAGAAGGACATCCTGATATCTTTAAGTTTTTAGCCATTATGAATAGAGCTGCTGTACATTACTTGATGCTAGTTTGGGTTTGAACACAGTTTTTTAAAGCAGTTGTCTAAATACAAGAGGTACACTTCTTGGATCCTAAGGTGAGACTTTTTAGATTTGGAAAAAATTGCCAAACTGTCTTCCAAAGTTGGTTGTACATGCATTCCACCAGCATCTTGAGTATATTCTTGTATGCTTATTTACTGCCTGTTTATCTTCTTGGGCCAGGTGTGTGTTTCAATCTTTACCAAATTTTAATGGCGTTGGCATAATTTGAGTACAAATCCTTTATCAGATATGTGCTTTGGAAATAGTTTCTTGCAGTTTGTGGTTTGTCTTCTGGTTTTCTGAATAAGGTCACCAGACCCAAAGTCATGTAGATTATCTTTTTTTTTCTAGGATTTTTTATAGTTTGGTAATTTAAATTTGTCTATGGGCAATTTTGAGTGAATTTTGGTTTAAGTTGTAAAGTTTGTGTCTAAATTCATTTCATTACATATGGTTTGTAATTAATTGCTCCTTAACCATCTTTTGAGAAGATACAGTGAGATACTTGGCTCCATTTCAGTTTGGATTTCCAAACTTAGTATATACAGCAGAACTGCCTTCTGGATGAGGCCTCTGGGTTTGTGAGTGCGGCACTCCCGGCACGTCTCTGACGTCCCACAGGGGGCGCCGAACCCACCTGTCTGACCCTGGGGGCACAGGTGCACCCTGCCCACAGACTTTGCTCTGTGACAAGCAGACAGGAGCTTTGTCTCCTGTCAGGGCTTAGGCTTCTGGACCATGAGGCATTGTCCACACTGACAGCAGCTGAGTTTTCTCAGGAACCACTGGTGAGGAGACTCCACAAGAGGAAAAAACGAGCAAGTGTGGAGAATCTTCCTGTGCAGCTGACTGCTGGGTGGGTGGGGTGCTTCTTCAGGGGACTCAGGAGAGAAAGGGTTTAATGTGGAATACTGTGCACTTTTAGTTAGTTTTATATGCAGTGTAGATGGTGACCAGTGTCGTTCTTTGGGGTCTGGTGTCTAGTTTTCCTGGCACTGTTTGTTGATGGCTTTGGATAGAATAAACATTTTAATAATTGTAGTTTTTCTGATGCATGAGCATGGAATATTGTTTTCTATTGTGTCTTCAATTTCTTTATCAGTGTTTTATAGTTTTCTGAGTATAGGTCTTTCATGCCCTTGGTTAAATTTATTCCTAAATAGTTTGTGCTTTTTGATGGAATTGAAAATGGGATTGTTTTCTTAATTTTTCTTGTTGGTGTTCATTATTAGTGTATAGAAACAAAACTGATTTGTGTATATTGATTCCATATTTTGCAACTTCACTGAATTTATTTTTTAACATATTTTTTGAAGTAATGTGAAAAATTGTAATACTAAAATCTCACAGTTTCTACTGCACCCTAGGTAATCCACAGGACCCAAGACATGGTAGCTACTAATATACTCTTCCCACGGTGCCTCTTAATACCATGTGGACTCCTACAAGGGAAATAAATATCACAAATTTGGTTGAACTTGGTCTGGGTAAGTCTTGGCCTCTATAACAAAATTTGATGTCTGTCTTGTCTGATTTTCTGGCATGATGCTGACACGGTTGTCTAGAAAAGTAATTTACTTACCAGTAGTTTAAAATGTACAGAAAAGTTTCAGTAATGGCCAAAAGTACTCACATTTGCCACCTCGCACAAAATGCTCAGTGTGTTTTGCCCAAGGAACCAGCACATAACCCCTAAATGAGGAAATCCTGATGTCTACATTATAATTTAATACTCAGCCCCACTTCAACTTTCACCTGCTGTCCCAACTGTATGAAAATGTCTTTTTCCATCCTGATCCAGTTTTCTTTTTCTGGAACCATTACTGAGTTTCCCCCTCATTTGGACAGCCTTGATGGATATGAAGCAGACAAGATGAGCATGGGATCTAGGTTGCCTTTTCTGTATGGCTTTTTTTCACTAAGAATGTTTTTAATGTTCATTTTTGTAACAAATATCAGCACTACACTTTTTTTCATTGTCATTAAAAATACAAAACATGACCTTAACATTTAATTCTTTTTACGCATACAGTTTTGTGGTATTAACTACCTTCATATAGTTGCACAAACAAGTTAACTAACATGTGTACCTCCTGTGTGCATGGGAGATACCCAGGAAATTGAGTAACACCCTGAAACGGCCCAAGACATCACCTTAAATACCGTCTTCATCTAAAAGGAAAAAAAGGAAGGCTATAGTTGTTTCTGTCTACATTCATTTGATTGTATATGGATTCCAATGGATGTTGTATAACTAGTTGTGGAGAAGTCATGGGATAGTTGGCTTCATTGCAGTTTGAATTTCCAAATTTAGTGCATTCTGCAGGCTTGATACAAGGTTTACAAACTTCATATTGGATCAGGACATCCCATGGTGTAACTGGTATTAATGGTTTGTTCAACAATTAAAGTTCTGTGTGATATGAATTCATCCTGGAGTAATCCAGGTAAGTTTCTGTTATACATTTTTCCCAGGATGAAAGGAAAAGAGAAATAAGGCCTAATTTATAAAAGTGCCTTCAAACTAATTGATACTGAAGTATAGTTGACTTACAATATTGTGTTAATTTCTGCTGTACAGCAAAGTGATTCATACATATATATATACATACATATATACATATTTTTCATATTTTAATACTTTTATACATATATTTTACATACTTTAATACATACTTTTTAACCTGTTCCTTAAAACACTAGTGCTTAGGAAATCTATTGGAGGGAGAAGCAGTCAAGGGTAGCTAAGGGTTAGGGTACGGGTTAGGGTTAGGGTACGCATTAGGGTTAGGGTATTTACTAAACTGATCCCACTCGCTAGATACCACTTAGCACGTAAAGGAATATTATTTGGGGTCCAGCCATGGAGAAGAGTTTACACACTAGGAAAAGATGAGGAACACACCCATTATAAAGAAATCACATTAGGATTCTCTTTTTAACCTGTTCCTAAAAACACTAGTGCTTAGGTAATCTATTGGAGGCAGAAGCAGGCAAGGGTAGCTTAGGGTTAGGGTTAGGGTATGGCTTAGGGATAGGGTTAGGGTTACGGTTAGGGTACAGCTTAGGGTACGGGTTCGGGTACAGTGTACGGTATGGTTTAGGGTTAGGGTTAGGGTTAGTGTTAGGGTGAGGGCTCGGTTTAGGGTACGGGATAGGATTAGGGTACGTGTTAGGGTTAGGGTAGGGGTTAGGGTTAGGGTACGCATTAGGGTTAGGGTAGTTATTAAACCTATCCCACTCTCTAGATACCCCTTAGCAAGTAAAGGAATATTATTTGGGGGTCGAGCCATGGAGAAGAGTTTAGACGCTAGGATAAGATAAGGAACAAACCCATTATAAAGGAATCACATTAGGATTCTCTTCTAAACCTGTTCCTTAAAACACTAGTGCTTAGGAAATCTATTGGAGGCAAAAGCAGTCAAGGGTAGCTTAGGGTTAGGGTAAGGGTTAGGGTTAGGATTAGGGTACGGCTTACGGTATGGGTTCGGGTAGGGGTTGGGGTATGGCATAGGGTATGGGATAGGGTTAGGGTTAGGGTTGGGGTTAGGGTTAGGGCTTGGTTTAGGGTACGGGTTAGGATTAGGGTACGTGTTAGGGTTAGGGTAGGGGTTATGGTTAGGGTAGGCGTTAGGTTTAGAGTAGTTATTAAACCTATCCCACTGCCTAGATGCCCCTTAGCACGTAAAGGAATATTATTAGGGGGTCCAGCCATGGAGAAGAGTTTAGACACTAGGAGAAGATAAGGAATACACACCCATTATAAAGAAATCACATTAGGATTCTTTTTTTAACCTGTTCCTTAAAACATTAGTGCTTAGGAAATCTAATAGAGGCAGAAGCAAACAAGGGTAGCTTAGGGTTAGGGATAGGGTTAGGGTTAGGGTTAGGGTACGGCTTAGGGGACGGGTTCGGGTACGTGTTCCGGTATGGCGTAGGGTATGGGTTAGGGTTAGGGATAGGGCTCAGTTTAGGGTATGGGTTAGGATTAGTGTACGTGTTAGGGTTAGGGTAGGGGTTAGGGTTAGGGTACGCGTTAGGGTTAGGGTAGTTATTAAACCTATCCCACTCTCTAGATACCCCATAGCACGTAAAGGAATATTATTTGGGGGTCCAGCCATGGAGAAGACTTTAGACACTAGGATAAGATAAGGAACACACCCATTATAAAGAAATCACATTAGGATTCTCTTTTTAAGCTGTTCCTTAAAACACTAGTGCTTAGGATATCTATTGGAGGCAAAAGCAGTCAAGGGTAGCTTAGGGTTAGGGTTAGGGTTAGGGTACGGCTTAGGGTACGGGTTCGGGTAGGGGTTCGGGTAGGGCGTAGTGTATGTGTTAGGGTTAGGATTAGGGTTAGGGTTAGGGTACAGCGTACGGTACGGGTTCGAGTACGGGTTCGGGTATGGTGTAGGGTATGGGTTAGGGTTAGGGTTAGGGTTAGTGTTAGGGTTAGGGCTCGGTTTAGGGTACGGGTTAGGATTAGGGTACGTGTTAGGGTTAGGGTAGGGGTTAGGGTTAGGGTACGCGTTAGGGTTAGGGTAGTTATTAAACCTCTCCCACTCTCTAGGTACCCCTTAGTATGCAAAGGAATATTATTTGGGGGTCCAGCCATGGAGAAGAGTTTAGACACTAGGATAAGATAAGGAACACATCCATTATAAAGAAATCACATTAGGATTCTCTTTTTAAGCTGTTCCTTAAAACACTAGTGCTTAGGAAATGTATTGGAGGCAGAAGCAGTCAGGGGTAGCCTAGGGTTAGGGTTAGGCTTAGGGTTAGGGTTAGGGTACGGCTTAGGGTACGGGTTCGAGGAGGGGTTCGGGTATGGCGTAGGGTATGGGTTAGGGTTAGGGTTATGGTTAGTGTTAGGGTTAGGGCTCGGTTTAGGGTACGGGTTAGGATTAGGGTACATGTTAGGGTTAGGGTAGGGGTTAGGGTTAGGGTACGCGTTAGGGTTAGGGTAGTTAAAAAACCTATCCCACTCTCTAGATACCCCTTAGCACGTAAAGGAATATTATTTGGGGGTCCAGCCATGCAGAAGTGTTTAGACACTAAGAAAAGATTAGGAACACACCCATTATAAAGAAATCACATTAGGATTCTCTTTTTAAGCTGTTCCTTAAAACACTAGTGCTTAGAAAATCTATTGGACGCAGAAGCAGTCAAGGGTAGCCTAGGGTTAGGTTACGGCTTAGGGTACGGTTTCCGGGACGGGTTCGGGTTCGGCGTAGGGTATGGGTTAGGGTTAGGGTTAGTGTTAGGGTTAGGGCTCGGTTTAGGGTACGGGTTAGGATTAGGGTACGTGTTAGGGTTAGGGTAGGGGTTAGGGTTAGGGTACGCGTTAGGGTTAGGGTAGTTATTAAACCTATCCCACTCTCTAGATAGCCCTTAGCACGTAAAGGAATATTACCTGGGGGTCCAGCCATGGAGAAGAGTTTAGACACTAGGATAAGATAAGGAACACACCCATTATAAAGAAATCACGTTAGGATTCTCTTTTTATGCTGGTCTTTAAAACACTAGTGCTTAGGAAATCTATTGGAGGCAGAAGCAGTCAAGGGTAGCCTAGGGTTAGGGTTAGGCTTAGGGTTAGGGTTAGGGTAAGGCTTAGGGTATGGGTTCGGGGAGGGGTTAGGGTTAGGGTTAGGGTTAGGGCTAGCGTACGGCTTAGGGTACGGGTTCGAGGAGGGGTTCGGGTATGGCGTAGGGTATGGGTTAAGGTTAGGGTTATGGTTAGTGTTAGGGTTAGGGCTCGGTTTAGGGTACGGGTTAGGATTAGGGTACGTGTTAGGGTTAGGGTAGGGGTTAGGGTTAGGGTACGCGTTAGTGTTAGGGTAGTTATTTAACCTATCCCAATCTCTAGATACCGCTTAGCACGTAAAGGAATATTATTTGGGTGTCCAGCCATGGAGAAGAGTTTAGACACTAGGATAAGATAAGGAACACACCCATTATAAAGAAATCACGTTAGGATTCTCTTTTTAAGCTGTTCCTTAAAACACTAGTGCTTCGGAAATCTATTGGAGGCAGAAGCAGTGAAGGGTAGCCTAGGGTTAGTGGTAGGCTTAGGTTTAGGCTTAGGGTACGGCTGAGGGTACGGGTTCGGGGAGGGGTTCGGGTACGGCGTAGGGTATGGGTTAGGGTTAGGGTTCGGTTTAGTGTTAGGGTTAGGGCTCGGTTTAGGGTACGGGTTAGGGTTAGGGTAGGGGTTAGGGTTAGGGTACGCGTTAGGGTTAGGGTAGTTATTAAACCTATCCCACTCTCTAGATAGCCCTTAGCACGTAAAGGAATATTACCTGGGGGTCCAGCCATGGAGAAGAGTTTAGACACTAGGATAAGATAAGGAACACACCCATTATAAAGAAATCACGTTAGGATTCTCTTTTTAAGCTGGTCTTTAAAACACTAGTGCTTAGGAAATCTATTGGAGGCAGAAGCAGTGAAGGGTAGCCGAGGGTTAGGTTTAGGATTAGGGTTAGGGTTAGGGTACGGCTTAGGGTACAGGTTCGGGGAGGGGTTTGGGTACGGCGTAGGGTATGGGTTAGTGTTAGGGTTAGGGTTAGTTTTAGGTTTAGGGCTCGTTTTAGGGTACGGGTTAGGATTAGGGTACGTGTTAGGGTTAGGGTAGGGGTTAGGGTTAGGGTACGCGTTAGGGTTAGGGTAGTTATTAAACCTATCGCACTCTCTAGACACCCCTTAGCATGTAAAGGAATATTATTTGGGGTTCAGCCATAGAGAAGAGTTTAGACACTAGGATAAGATAAGGAACACGCCCATTATAAAGAAATCACGTTAGGATACTCTTTTTAAGCTGTTCCTTAAAACACTAGTGCTTCGGAAATCTATTGGAGGCAAAAGCAGTCAGGGGTAGTCTAGGGTTAGGGTTAGGCTTCGGGTTAGGGTTAGGGTAGGGCTTAGGGTACGGGTTCGAGGAGGGGTTCGGGTATGGCGTAGGGTATGGGTTAGGGTTAGGGTTCGGTTTATTGTTAGGGTTAGGGCTCGGTTTAGGGTACGGGTTAGGATTAGGGTACGTGTTAGGGTTACGGTAGGGGTTAGGGTTAGGGTACGTGTTAGGGTTAGGGTAGTTATTAAACCTATCCCACTCTCTAGATACCCCTTAGCACGTAAAGGAATATTATTTGGGGGTCCAGCCATGGAGAAGAGTTTAGACACTAGGATAAGATAAGGAACACACCCATTATAAAGAAATCACATTAGGATTCTCTTTTTAAGCTGTTCCTTAAAACACTAGTGCTTAGGAAATCTATTGGAGGCAGAAGCAATCAAGGGTAGCCTAGGGTTAGGGTTAGGCTTAGGTTTAGGCTTAGGGTACGGCTGAGGGTACGGGTTCGAGAAGGGGTTCGGGTACGGCGTAGGGTATGGTTTAGGGTTAGGGTTAGGGTTAGTGTTAGGTTTAGGGCTCGGTTTAGGGTACGGGTTAGGATTAGGGTACGTGTTAGGGTTAGGGTAGGGGTTAGGGTTAGGGTACGCGTTAGGGTTAGGGTAGTTATTAAACCTATCCCACTCTCTAGGTACCCCTTAGTATGCAAAGGAATATTATTTGGGGTTCCAGCCATGGAGAAGAGTTTAGACACTAGGATAAGATAAGGAACACACCCATTATAAAGAAATCACATTAGGATTCTCTTTTTAAGCTGTTCCTTAAAACACTAGTGCTTAGGAAATCTATTGGAGGCAGAAGCAGTCAAGGGTAGCGTAGGGTTAGGGTTAGGCTTAGGGTTAGGGTTAGGGTATGGCTTAGGGTTCTGGTTCGGGGAGGGGTTCGGGTACGGCGTAGGGTATGGGTTTATGGTTAGGGTTAGGGTTAGTATTAGGGTTAGGGCTCGCTTTAGGGTACGGGTTAGGTTTAGGGTATCTGTTAGGGTTAGGGTAGGGGTTAGGGTTAGGGTACGCGTTAGGGTTAGGGTAGTTATTAAACCTATCCCACTCTCTAGATACCCCTTAGCACGTAAAGGAACATTATTTGGGGGTCTAGCCATGGAGAAGAGTTTAGACACTAGGATAAGATAAGGAACACACCCATTGTAAAGAAATCACATTAGGATTCTCTTTTTAAGCTGTTCCTTAAAACACTAGTGCTTAGGAAATCTATTGGAGGCAGAAGAAGTCAAGGGTAGCCTAGGGTTAGGCTTAGGGTTAGTGTACGGCTTAGGGTACGGGTTCGGGGAGGGGTTCGGGTACAGCGTAGGGTATGGGTTAGGGTTAGGGTTAGGGTTAGTGTTAGGGTTAGGGCTCGGTTTAGGGTACGGGTTAGGTTTAGGGTACGTGTTAGGGTTAGGTTAGGGTTAGGATACGCGTTAGGGTTAGGGTAGTTATTAAACCTATCCCACTCTCTAGATACCCCTTAGCACGTAAAGGAATATTATTTGGGGGTCCAGCCATGGAGAAGAGTTTAGACACTAGGACAATTAAGGAACACACCCATTATAAAGAAATCACATTAGGATTCTCTTTTTAAGTTGTTCCTTAAAACAATAGTGCTTAGGAAATCTATTGGAGGCAGAAGGAGTCAGGGGTAGCCTAGGGTTAGGGTTAGGCTTAGAGTTAGGGTTAGGGTACAGCTTAGGGTTCGGGTTCGAGGAGGGGTTCGGGTACGGCGTAGGGTATGGGTTAGGGTTAGGGTTAGGGTTAGTGTTAGGGTTAGGGCTCGGTTTAGGGTACGGGTTAGGATTAGGGTACGTGTTAGGGTTAGGGTAGGGGTTAGGAATAGGGTACGCGTTAGGGTTACGGTAGTTATTAAACCTATCCCACTCTCTAGATACCCCTTAGCACGTAAAGGAATATTATTTGGGGGTCCAGCCATGGAGAAGAGTTTAGACACTAGGATAGGATAAGGAACACACCCATTATAAAGAAATCACATTAGGATTCTCTTTTTAAGCTGTTCCTTAAAACACTAGTGCTTAGGAAATCTTTTGGAGGCAGAAGAAGTCAAGGGTAGCCTAGGGTTAGGCTTAGGGTTACGGTACGGCTTAGGGTACGGGTTCGGGGAGGGGTTTGGGTACGGCGTAGGGAAAGGGTTAGGGTTAGGGTTAGTGTTAGGGTTAGGGCTCGGTTTAGGGTACGGGTTAGGATTAGGGTACGTGTTATGGTTAGGGTAGGGGTTAGGGTTAGGGTACGCGTTAGGGTTAGGGTAGTTATTAAACCTATCCCACTCTCTAGATACCCCTTAGCACGTAAAGGAATATTATTTGGGGGTCCAGCCATTGAGAAGAGTTTAGACAGTAGGATAAGTTAAGGAACACACCCATTATAAGGAAATCACATTAGGATTCTCTTTTTAAGCTGTTCCTTAAAACACTAGTGCTTAGGAAATCTATTGGAGGCAGAAGGCGTCAGGGGTAGCCTAGTGTTAGGGTTAGGCTTAGAGTTAGGGTTAGGGTACGGGTTCGAGGAGGGGTTCGGGTATGGCGTAGGGTATGGGTTAGGCTTATGGTTAGATTTAGTGTTAGGGTTAGGGCTCCGTTTAGGGTACGGGTTAGGATTAGGGTACGTGTTAGGGTTAGGGTAGGGGTTAGGGTTAGGGTACGCGTTAGGGTTAGGGTAGTTATTAAACCTATCCCACTCTCTAGATACCCCTTAGCACGTAAAGGAATATTATTTGGGGGTCCAGCCATGGAGAAGAGTTTAGACACTAGTTTAAGATAAGGAACACACCCATTATAAATAAATCACATTAGGATTCTCTTTTTAAGCTGTTCCTTAAAACACTAGTGCTTAGGAAATCTATTGGAGGCAGAAGCAGTCAAGGGTAGCCTAGGGTTAGGGTTAGGCTTAGGGTTAGGGTTAGGGTACGGCTTAGGGTAAGGGTTCGGTGAGGGGTTCGGGTATGGCGTACGGTTGGGTTAGGGTTAGGGTTAGGGTTAGGGCTCGCTTTAGGGTACGGGTTAGGATTAGGGTATCTGTTAGGGTTAGGGTAGGGGTTAGGGTTAGGGTTAGGGTTAGGGTTAGGGTACGGCTTAGGGTTCGGGTTCGGAGAGGGGTTCGGATACGGCGTAGGGCATGGGTTAGGGTTAGTGTTTGGCTTAGTGTTAGGGTTAGGGCTCGGTTTAGGGTACGGGTTAGGATTAGGGTACGTGTTAGGGTTAGGGTAGGGGTTAGGGTTAGGGTACGCGTTAGGGTTAGGGTAGTTATTAAACCTATCCCACTCTCTAGATAGCCCTTAGCACGTAAAGGAATATTACCTGGGGGTCCAGCCATGGAGAAGAGTTTAGACACTAGGATAAGATAAGGAACACACCCATTATAAAGAAATCACGTTAGGATTCTCTTTTTATGCTGGTCTTTAAAACACTAGTGCTTAGGAAATCTATTGGAGGCAGAAGCAGTCAAGGGTAGCCTAGGGTTAGGGTTAGGCTTAGGGTTAGGGTTAGGGTAAGGCTTAGGGTACGGGTTCGGGGAGGGGTTAGGGTTAGGGTTAGGGTTAGGGCTAGCGTACGGCTTAGGGTACGGGTTCGAGGAGGGGTTCGGGTATGGCGTAGGGTATGGGTTAAGGTTAGGGTTATGGTTAGTGTTAGGGTTAGGGCTCGGTTTAGGGTACGGGTTAGGATTAGGGTACGTGTTAGGGTTAGGGTAGGGGTTAGGGTTAGGGTACGCGTTAGTGTTAGGGTAGTTATTTAACCTATCCCAATCTCTAGATACCGCTTAGCACGTAAAGGAATATTATTTGGGTGTCCAGCCATGGAGAAGAGTTTAGACACTAGGATAAGATAAGGAACACACCCATTATAAAGAAATCACGTTAGGATTCTCTTTTTAAGCTGTTCCTTAAAACACTAGTGCTTCGGAAATCTATTGGAGGCAGAAGCAGTGAAGGGTAGCCTAGGGTTAGTGGTAGGCTTAGGTTTAGGCTTAGGGTACGGCTGAGGGTACGGGTTCGGGGAGGGGTTCGGGTACGGCGTAGGGTATGGGTTAGGGTTAGGGTTCGGTTTAGTGTTAGGGTTAGGGCTCGGTTTAGGGTACGGGTTAGGGTTAGGGTAGGGGTTAGGGTTAGGGTACGCGTTAGGGTTAGGGTAGTTATTAAACCTATCCCACTCTCTAGATAGCCCTTAGCACGTAAAGGAATATTACCTGGGGGTCCAGCCATGGAGAAGAGTTTAGACACTAGGATAAGATAAGGAACACACCCATTATAAAGAAATCACGTTAGGATTCTCTTTTTAAGCTGGTCTTTAAAACACTAGTGCTTAGGAAATCTATTGGAGGCAGAAGCAGTGAAGGGTAGCCGAGGGTTAGGTTTAGGATTAGGGTTAGGGTTAGGGTACGGCTTAGGGTACAGGTTCGGGGAGGGGTTTGGGTACGGCGTAGGGTATGGGTTAGTGTTAGGGTTAGGGTTAGTTTTAGGTTTAGGGCTCGTTTTAGGGTACGGGTTAGGATTAGGGTACGTGTTAGGGTTAGGGTAGGGGTTAGGGTTAGGGTACGCGTTAGGGTTAGGGTAGTTATTAAACCTATCGCACTCTCTAGACACCCCTTAGCATGTAAAGGAATATTATTTGGGGTTCAGCCATAGAGAAGAGTTTAGACACTAGGATAAGATAAGGAACACGCCCATTATAAAGAAATCACGTTAGGATACTCTTTTTAAGCTGTTCCTTAAAACACTAGTGCTTCGGAAATCTATTGGAGGCAAAAGCAGTCAGGGGTAGTCTAGGGTTAGGGTTAGGCTTCGGGTTAGGGTTAGGGTAGGGCTTAGGGTACGGGTTCGAGGAGGGGTTCGGGTATGGCGTAGGGTATGGGTTAGGGTTAGGGTTCGGTTTAGTGTTAGGGTTAGGGCTCGGTTTAGGGTACGGGTTAGGATTAGGGTACGTGTTAGGGTTACGGTAGGGGTTAGGGTTAGGGTACGTGTTAGGGTTAGGGTAGTTATTAAACCTATCCCACTCTCTAGATACCCCTTAGCACGTAAAGGAATATTATTTGGGGGTCCAGCCATGGAGAAGAGTTTAGACACTAGGATAAGATAAGGAACACACCCATTATAAAGAAATCACATTAGGATTCTCTTTTTAAGCTGTTCCTTAAAACACTAGTGCTTAGGAAATCTATTGGAGGCAGAAGCAATCAAGGGTAGCCTAGGGTTAGGGTTAGGCTTAGGTTTAGGCTTAGGGTACGGCTGAGGGTACGGGTTCGAGAAGGGGTTCGGGTACGGCGTAGGGTATGGTTTAGGGTTAGGGTTAGGGTTAGTGTTAGGTTTAGGGCTCGGTTTAGGGTACGGGTTAGGATTAGGGTACGTGTTAGGGTTAGGGTAGGGGTTAGGGTTAGGGTACGCGTTAGGGTTAGGGTAGTTATTAAACCTATCCCACTCTCTAGGTACCCCTTAGTATGCAAAGGAATATTATTTGGGGTTCCAGCCATGGAGAAGAGTTTAGACACTAGGATAAGATAAGGAACACACCCATTATAAAGAAATCACATTAGGATTCTCTTTTTAAGCTGTTCCTTAAAACACTAGTGCTTAGGAAATCTATTGGAGGCAGAAGCAGTCAAGGGTAGCGTAGGGTTAGGGTTAGGCTTAGGGTTAGGGTTAGGGTATGGCTTAGGGTTCTGGTTCGGGGAGGGGTTCGGGTACGGCGTAGGGTATGGGTTTATGGTTAGGGTTAGGGTTAGTATTAGGGTTAGGGCTCGCTTTAGGGTACGGGTTAGGTTTAGGGTATCTGTTAGGGTTAGGGTAGGGGTTAGGGTTAGGGTACGCGTTAGGGTTAGGGTAGTTATTAAACCTATCCCACTCTCTAGATACCCCTTAGCACGTAAAGGAACATTATTTGGGGGTCTAGCCATGGAGAAGAGTTTAGACACTAGGATAAGATAAGGAACACACCCATTGTAAAGAAATCACATTAGGATTCTCTTTTTAAGCTGTTCCTTAAAACACTAGTGCTTAGGAAATCTTTTGGAGGCAGAAGAAGTCAAGGGTAGCCTAGGGTTAGGCTTAGGGTTACGGTACGGCTTAGGGTACGGGTTCGGGGAGGGGTTTGGGTACGGCGTAGGGAAAGGGTTAGGGTTAGGGTTAGTGTTAGGGTTAGGGCTCGGTTTAGGGTACGGGTTAGGATTAGGGTACGTGTTATGGTTAGGGTAGGGGTTAGGGTTAGGGTACGCGTTAGGGTTAGGGTAGTTATTAAACCTATCCCACTCTCTAGATACCCCTTAGCACGTAAAGGAATATTATTTGGGGGTCCAGCCATTGAGAAGAGTTTAGACAGTAGGATAAGTTAAGGAACACACCCATTATAAGGAAATCACATTAGGATTCTCTTTTTAAGCTGTTCCTTAAAACACTAGTGCTTAGGAAATCTATTGGAGGCAGAAGGCGTCAGGGGTAGCCTAGTGTTAGGGTTAGGCTTAGGGTTAGGGTTAGGGTACGGGTTCGAGGAGGGGTTCGGGTATGGCGTAGGGTATGGGTTAGGCTTATGGTTAGATTTAGTGTTAGGGTTAGGGCTCCGTTTAGGGTACGGGTTAGGATTAGGGTACGTGTTAGGGTTAGGGTAGGGGTTAGGGTTAGGGTACGCGTTAGGGTTAGGGTAGTTATTAAACCTATCCCACTCTCTAGATACCCCTTAGCACGTAAAGGAATATTATTTGGGGGTCCAGCCATGGAGAAGAGTTTAGACACTAGTTTAAGATAAGGAACACACCCATTATAAATAAATCACATTAGGATTCTCTTTTTAAGCTGTTCCTTAAAACACTAGTGCTTAGGAAATCTATTGGAGGCAGAAGCAGTCAAGGGTAGCCTAGGGTTAGGGTTAGGCTTAGGGTTAGGGTTAGGGTACGGCTTAGGGTAAGGGTTCGGTGAGGGGTTCGGGTATGGCGTACGGTTGGGTTAGGGTTAGGGTTAGGGTTAGGGCTCGCTTTAGGGTACGGGTTAGGATTAGGGTATCTGTTAGGGTTAGGGTAGGGGTTAGGGTTAGGGTTAGGGTTAGGGTTAGGGTACGGCTTAGGGTTCGGGTTCGGAGAGGGGTTCGGATACGGCGTAGGGCATGGGTTAGGGTTAGTGTTTGGCTTAGTGTTAGGGTTAGGGCTCGGTTTAGGGTACGGGTTAGGATTAGGGTACGTGTTAGGGTTAGGGTAGGGGTTAGGGTTAGGGTACGCGTTAGGGTTAGGGTAGTTATTAAACCTATCCCACTCTCTAGATAGCCCTTAGCACGTAAAGGAATATTACCTGGGGGTCCAGCCATGGAGAAGAGTTTAGACACTAGGATAAGATAAGGAACACACCCATTATAAAGAAATCACGTTAGGATTCTCTTTTTATGCTGGTCTTTAAAACACTAGTGCTTAGGAAATCTATTGGAGGCAGAAGCAGTCAAGGGTAGCCTAGGGTTAGGGTTAGGCTTAGGGTTAGGGTTAGGGTAAGGCTTAGGGTACGGGTTCGGGGAGGGGTTAGGGTTAGGGTTAGGGTTAGGGCTAGCGTACGGCTTAGGGTACGGGTTCGAGGAGGGGTTCGGGTATGGCGTAGGGTATGGGTTAAGGTTAGGGTTATGGTTAGTGTTAGGGTTAGGGCTCGGTTTAGGGTACGGGTTAGGATTAGGGTACGTGTTAGGGTTAGGGTAGGGGTTAGGGTTAGGGTACGCGTTAGTGTTAGGGTAGTTATTTAACCTATCCCAATCTCTAGATACCGCTTAGCACGTAAAGGAATATTATTTGGGTGTCCAGCCATGGAGAAGAGTTTAGACACTAGGATAAGATAAGGAACACACCCATTATAAAGAAATCACGTTAGGATTCTCTTTTTAAGCTGTTCCTTAAAACACTAGTGCTTCGGAAATCTATTGGAGGCAGAAGCAGTGAAGGGTAGCCTAGGGTTAGTGGTAGGCTTAGGTTTAGGCTTAGGGTACGGCTGAGGGTACGGGTTCGGGGAGGGGTTCGGGTACGGCGTAGGGTATGGGTTAGGGTTAGGGTTCGGTTTAGTGTTAGGGTTAGGGCTCGGTTTAGGGTACGGGTTAGGGTTAGGGTAGGGGTTAGGGTTAGGGTACGCGTTAGGGTTAGGGTAGTTATTAAACCTATCCCACTCTCTAGATAGCCCTTAGCACGTAAAGGAATATTACCTGGGGGTCCAGCCATGGAGAAGAGTTTAGACACTAGGATAAGATAAGGAACACACCCATTATAAAGAAATCACGTTAGGATTCTCTTTTTAAGCTGGTCTTTAAAACACTAGTGCTTAGGAAATCTATTGGAGGCAGAAGCAGTGAAGGGTAGCCGAGGGTTAGGTTTAGGATTAGGGTTAGGGTTAGGGTACGGCTTAGGGTACAGGTTCGGGGAGGGGTTTGGGTACGGCGTAGGGTATGGGTTAGTGTTAGGGTTAGGGTTAGTTTTAGGTTTAGGGCTCGTTTTAGGGTACGGGTTAGGATTAGGGTACGTGTTAGGGTTAGGGTAGGGGTTAGGGTTAGGGTACGCGTTAGGGTTAGGGTAGTTATTAAACCTATCGCACTCTCTAGACACCCCTTAGCATGTAAAGGAATATTATTTGGGGTTCAGCCATAGAGAAGAGTTTAGACACTAGGATAAGATAAGGAACACGCCCATTATAAAGAAATCACGTTAGGATACTCTTTTTAAGCTGTTCCTTAAAACACTAGTGCTTCGGAAATCTATTGGAGGCAAAAGCAGTCAGGGGTAGTCTAGGGTTAGGGTTAGGCTTCGGGTTAGGGTTAGGGTAGGGCTTAGGGTACGGGTTCGAGGAGGGGTTCGGGTATGGCGTAGGGTATGGGTTAGGGTTAGGGTTCGGTTTAGTGTTAGGGTTAGGGCTCGGTTTAGGGTACGGGTTAGGATTAGGGTACGTGTTAGGGTTACGGTAGGGGTTAGGGTTAGGGTACGTGTTAGGGTTAGGGTAGTTATTAAACCTATCCCACTCTCTAGATACCCCTTAGCACGTAAAGGAATATTATTTGGGGGTCCAGCCATGGAGAAGAGTTTAGACACTAGGATAAGATAAGGAACACACCCATTATAAAGAAATCACATTAGGATTCTCTTTTTAAGCTGTTCCTTAAAACACTAGTGCTTAGGAAATCTATTGGAGGCAGAAGCAATCAAGGGTAGCCTAGGGTTAGGGTTAGGCTTAGGTTTAGGCTTAGGGTACGGCTGAGGGTACGGGTTCGAGAAGGGGTTCGGGTACGGCGTAGGGTATGGTTTAGGGTTAGGGTTAGGGTTAGTGTTAGGTTTAGGGCTCGGTTTAGGGTACGGGTTAGGATTAGGGTACGTGTTAGGGTTAGGGTAGGGGTTAGGGTTAGGGTACGCGTTAGGGTTAGGGTAGTTATTAAACCTATCCCACTCTCTAGGTACCCCTTAGTATGCAAAGGAATATTATTTGGGGTTCCAGCCATGGAGAAGAGTTTAGACACTAGGATAAGATAAGGAACACACCCATTATAAAGAAATCACATTAGGATTCTCTTTTTAAGCTGTTCCTTAAAACACTAGTGCTTAGGAAATCTATTGGAGGCAGAAGCAGTCAAGGGTAGCGTAGGGTTAGGGTTAGGCTTAGGGTTAGGGTTAGGGTATGGCTTAGGGTTCTGGTTCGGGGAGGGGTTCGGGTACGGCGTAGGGTATGGGTTTATGGTTAGGGTTAGGGTTAGTATTAGGGTTAGGGCTCGCTTTAGGGTACGGGTTAGGTTTAGGGTATCTGTTAGGGTTAGGGTAGGGGTTAGGGTTAGGGTACGCGTTAGGGTTAGGGTAGTTATTAAACCTATCCCACTCTCTAGATACCCCTTAGCACGTAAAGGAACATTATTTGGGGGTCTAGCCATGGAGAAGAGTTTAGACACTAGGATAAGATAAGGAACACACCCATTGTAAAGAAATCACATTAGGATTCTCTTTTTAAGCTGTTCCTTAAAACACTAGTGCTTAGGAAATCTATTGGAGGCAGAAGAAGTCAAGGGTAGCCTAGGGTTAGGCTTAGGGTTAGTGTACGGCTTAGGGTACGGGTTCGGGGAGGGGTTCGGGTACAGCGTAGGGTATGGGTTAGGGTTAGGGTTAGGGTTAGTGTTAGGGTTAGGGCTCGGTTTAGGGTACGGGTTAGGTTTAGGGTACGTGTTAGGGTTAGGTTAGGGTTAGGGTACGCGTTAGGGTTAGGGTAGTTATTAAACCTATCCCACTCTCTAGATACCCCTTAGCACGTAAAGGAATATTATTTGGGGGTCCAGCCATGGAGAAGAGTTTAGACACTAGGACAATTAAGGAACACACCCATTATAAAGAAATCACATTAGGATTCTCTTTTTAAGTTGTTCCTTAAAACAATAGTGCTTAGGAAATCTATTGGAGGCAGAAGCAGTCAGGGGTAGCCTAGGGTTAGGGTTAGGCTTAGAGTTAGGGTTAGGGTACAGCTTAGGGTTCGGGTTCGAGGAGGGGTTCGGGTACGGCGTAGGGTATGGGTTAGGGTTAGGGTTAGGGTTAGTGTTAGGGTTAGGGCTCGGTTTAGGGTACGGGTTAGGATTAGGGTACGTGTTAGGGTTAGGGTAGGGGTTAGGAATAGGGTACGCGTTAGGGTTACGGTAGTTATTAAACCTATCCCACTCTCTAGATACCCCTTAGCACGTAAAGGAATATTATTTGGGGGTCCAGCCATGGAGAAGAGTTTAGACACTAGGATAGGATAAGGAACACACCCATTATAAAGAAATCACATTAGGATTCTCTTTTTAAGCTGTTCCTTAAAACACTAGTGCTTAGGAAATCTTTTGGAGGCAGAAGAAGTCAAGGGTAGCCTAGGGTTAGGCTTAGGGTTACGGTACGGCTTAGGGTACGGGTTCGGGGAGGGGTTTGGGTACGGCGTAGGGAAAGGGTTAGGGTTAGGGTTAGTGTTAGGGTTAGGGCTCGGTTTAGGGTACGGGTTAGGATTAGGGTACGTGTTATGGTTAGGGTAGGGGTTAGGGTTAGGGTACGCGTTAGGGTTAGGGTAGTTATTAAACCTATCCCACTCTCTAGATACCCCTTAGCACGTAAAGGAATATTATTTGGGGGTCCAGCCATTGAGAAGAGTTTAGACAGTAGGATAAGTTAAGGAACACACCCATTATAAGGAAATCACATTAGGATTCTCTTTTTAAGCTGTTCCTTAAAACACTAGTGCTTAGGAAATCTATTGGAGGCAGAAGGCGTCAGGGGTAGCCTAGTGTTAGGGTTAGGCTTAGAGTTAGGGTTAGGGTACGGGTTCGAGGAGGGGTTCGGGTATGGCGTAGGGTATGGGTTAGGCTTATGGTTAGATTTAGTGTTAGGGTTAGGGCTCCGTTTAGGGTACGGGTTAGGATTAGGGTACGTGTTAGGGTTAGGGTAGGGGTTAGGGTTAGGGTACGCGTTAGGGTTAGGGTAGTTATTAAACCTATCCCACTCTCTAGATACCCCTTAGCACGTAAAGGAATATTATTTGGGGGTCCAGCCATGGAGAAGAGTTTAGACACTAGTTTAAGATAAGGAACACACCCATTATAAATAAATCACATTAGGATTCTCTTTTTAAGCTGTTCCTTAAAACACTAGTGCTTAGGAAATCTATTGGAGGCAGAAGCAGTCAAGGGTAGCCTAGGGTTAGGGTTAGGCTTAGGGTTAGGGTTAGGGTACGGCTTAGGGTAAGGGTTCGGTGAGGGGTTCGGGTATGGCGTACGGTTGGGTTAGGGTTAGGGTTAGGGTTAGGGCTCGCTTTAGGGTACGGGTTAGGATTAGGGTATCTGTTAGGGTTAGGGTAGGGGTTAGGGTTAGGGTTAGGGTTAGGGTTAGGGTACGGCTTAGGGTTCGGGTTCGGAGAGGGGTTCGGATACGGCGTAGGGCATGGGTTAGGGTTAGTGTTTGGCTTAGTGTTAGGGTTAGGGCTCGGTTTAGGGTACGGGTTAGGATTAGGGTACGTGTTAGGGTTAGGGTAGGGGTTAGGGTTAGGGTACGCGTTAGGGTTAGGGTAGTTATTAAACCTATCCCACTCTCTAGATACCCCTTAGCACGTAAAGGAATATTATTTAGGGGTCCATCCATGGAGAAGAGTTTAGACACTAGGATAAGATAAGGAACACACCCATTATAAAGAAATCACGTTAGGATTCTCTTTTTAAGCTGTTCATTAAAACACTAGTGCTTAGGAAATCTATTGGAGGCAGAAGCACTCAAGGGTAGCCTAGGGTTAGGGTTACGCTTAGGTTTAGGTTTAGGGTACGGCTTAGGGTACGGGTTCGGGAAGGGGTTCGGGTACGGCATAGGGTATAGGTTAGGGATAGGGTTAGGGTTAGTGTTAGGGTTAGGGCTCGGTTTAGGGTACGGGTTAGGATTAGGGTACGTGTTAGGTTTAGGGTAGGGGTTAGGGTTAGGCTTAGGGTTAGGGTTAGGGTACGGCTTAGGGTACGGGTTCGAGGAGGGGTTCGGGTATGGCGTACGGTTGGGTTAGGGTTAGGGTTAGGGTTAGGGCTCGCTTTAGGGTTAGGGTTAGGGTTAGGGTTAGGGTACGGCTTATGGTACGGGTTCGGGGAGGGGTTCGGGTACGGCGCAGGGTATGGGTTAGGGTTAGGGTTCGCGTTAGTGTTAGGGTTAGGGCTCGGTTTAGGGTACGGGTTAGGATTAGGGTACGTGTTAGGGGTAGGGTAGGGGTTAGGGTTAGGGTACGCGTTAGGGTTAGGGTAGTTATTAAACCTATCCCACTCTCTAGGTACCCCTTAGTATGCAAAGGAATATTATTTGGGGGTCCAGCCATGGAGAAGAGTTTAGACACTAGGATAAGATAAGGAACACACCCATTATAAAGAAATCACATTAGGATTCTCTTTTTAAGCTGTTCCTTAAAACACTAGTGCTTAGGAAATCTATTGGAGGCAGAAGCAGTCAGGGGTAGCCTAGGGTTAGGGTTAGGCTTAGGGTTAGGGTTAGGGTACGGCTTAGGGTACGGGTTCGAGGAGGGGTTCGGGTATGGCGTAGGGTATGGGTTAGGGTTAGGGTTATGGTTAGTGTTAGGGTTAGGGCTCGGTTTACGTTATGGGTTAGGATTATGGTACGTGTTAGGGTTAGGGTAGGGGTTAGGGTTAGGGTACGCGTTAGGGTTAGGGTAGTTAAAAAACCTATCCCACTCTCTAGATACCCCTTAGCACGTAAAGGAATATTATTTGGGTGTCCAGCCATGGAGAAGTGTTTAGACACTAGGAAAAGATTAGGAACACACCCATTATAAAGAAATCACATTAGGATTCTCTTTTTAAGCTGTTCCTTAAAACACTAGTGCTTAGAAAATCTATTGGAGGCAAAAGCAGTCAAGGGTGGGTTAGGGTTAGGCTTAGGGTTAGGGTTAGGGTTAGGGTACGGCTTAGGATACGGGTTCGGGGAGGGGTTTGGGTACGGCGTAGGGTATGGGTTAGTGTTAGGGTAATGGTTAGTGTTAGGGTTAGGGCTCGGTTTAGGGTACGGGTTAGGATTAGGGTACGTGTTAGGGTTAGGGTAGGGGTTAGGGTTAGGGTACGCGTTAGGGTTAGGGTAGTTATTAAACCTATCCCACTCTCTAGACACCTCTTAGCATGTAAAGGAATATTATTTGGGGGTCCAGCCATAGAGAAGAGTTTAGACACTAGGATAAGATAAGGAACACACCCATTATAAAGAAATCACGTTAGGATTCTCTTTTTAAGCTGTTCCTTAAAACACTAGTGCTTAGGAAATCTATTGGAGGCAAAAGCAGTCAGGGGTAGCCTAGGGTTAGGGTTAGACTTAGGGTTAGGGTTAGGGTAGGGATTAGGGTACGGGTTCGAGGAGGGGTTCGGGTATGGCGTACGGTATGGGTTAGGGTTAGTGTTCGGGTTAGTGTTAGGGTTAGGGCTCGGTTTAGGGTACGGGTTAGGATTAGGGTACGTGTTAGGTTTAGGGTAGGGGTTAGGGTTAGGGTTCGTGTTAGGGTTAGGGTAGTTATTAAACCTATCCCACTCTCTAGACACCCCTTAGCACGTAAAGGAATATTATTTGGGGGTCCAGCCATGGAGAAGAGTTTAGACACTAGGATAAGATAAGGAACACACCCATTATAAAGAAATCACGTTAGGATTCTCTTTTTAAGCTGTTCCTTAAAACACTAGTGCTTAGAAAATCTATTGGTGGCAGAAGCAGTCAAGGGTAGTCTCGGGTTAGGGTTAGGCTTAGGGTTAGGGTTAGGGTATGGCTTAGCGTACGGGTTCGGGGAGGGGTTCGGGTACGGCGTAGGGTATGGGTTAGGGTTAGGGTTCGGGTTAGTGTTAGGGTTAGGGCTCGGTTTAGGTTACGGGTTAGGATTAGGGTACGTGTTAGGGGTAGGGTAGGGGTTAGGGTTAGGGTACGCATTAGGGTTAGGGTAGTTAATAAACCTATCCCACTCTCTAGATATCTCTTAGCACGTAAAGGAATATTATTTGGGGGTCCAGCAATGGAAAAGAGTTTAGACACTAGGATAAGATAAGGAACACACCCATTATAAAGAAATCACATTAGGATTCTCTTTTTAAGC